>NC_050445.1:83539042-83839042 GCF_903995425.1 Onychomys torridus | reverse complement strand
CGGGGAGGGGGGGGGAGGAACGACACAATTATTCTGTTAAAGCAGTAGTACAATGCTCTAATTATGCACAAACTATAGATAAATGTATTATTCTCACATAAATGGTCCACTATTACGTGAACCTGCAAAGGAAGACATTGCAGAAGGATATATAAGTACTTCAACTTTCCAAGTGAGGGGTTTGTTTTCTAATCATAGTATACATGTCTCTGGGTTTTAAGTTTCATATATGCCATGTATTTTATTACTAGAAAAGGGAAATAAAATTTAAAAGTACAATTCTCCTAAGCACATGGGCATGAGGAAGAAAGCTACTTTGAAAACCCACCTGGAAAGAAGTTTGTGAGGCGTGAGAGGGAGCTCTGGTATTGTCCAGCCAGAGAATGTAGACACCCATGGCTCTTGGGGGTTTCTTGACAATGGCAGATGCTTATTAAACACAGAAATGGGAACAGCACAGTGGTCAGTGCTTTGTTTTCTCCACTTCCCAGCTGTGTGAGCTGAGAGCCTTGCTCCTCTTTGAACCTCTTCTGTATCTGTAAAAGGACAGAAGGTCTTCAACCGACCCAGTCTGGGGGGTTGGCGGGAGCAGTATGTAGAGTGCTTAGGTTGATGTATGCAGCCATCACTGCTTCTCTAAGTACCACATTCATTGCTCACAGTTATGGCAGATGAATTTCAGCATTGCTGAAAGAAACTTGGTTATCACCCGTAGCTAGAGTTTTCCTGCCTGGCCCAAAGCAGCTCAGACCCAACCAAGTAAACACACAGAGACAGATACAGTTTGCTTACAAACTGTATGGCTGTGTCAGGCTTCTTGTTATCTAGTTCTTATATCTTAAATTAACCCATTTCTATTAATCTATAAGTTGCCACATGGCTCGTGGCTTACCACTACCTTACATCTTCCTTGTCATGGCGGTGGCTAGCAGTATCTCTCTGCCTCAGCCTTCCACTTCCCAGAATTTTCTTCTCTGCTTGTCCCACCTAAACTTCCTGCCTGGCTACTGGCCAATCAGTGTTTTATTTATTAACCAATCAGAGCAACACATTTGACATACAGACCATCCCACAGCAATCACCTTCAAATTCAGAATGTCTTAGGGTTTATAACACATTGCCTTCGTAATTATGTCTGTTAGCAAGAACTGTGCCTAGCAACGGAAAGTATAATAGAGGCATTTCCAATATCAAATAATGTATGAAATGCACATTCTTGGAAAAGAAACAGCCTGTAATTTTGCCAAGGACTGAACTGATAAATTTTAGAAAAGAAAGTTCATATGCTAACAGTAAGTGAGATGATACACACACACACCCAACTTTGGCTAGCTTAAGTACATACTCTTTCCCCTTTTTGCAAGTTAACATAGCTTTTAGGATGCCAGTTTCATTACCCTAATGTCAAAACATATGGTTCTGACAAGTATGACATTGGCTTTGCAGATATTAGTATTAGCTATATTAACTGTGTAGTCCATTTGAGAGTGGAGGGTTCTTTGATGGTAGAGCTCCTGCCTTCTGTATGTGGATACTAGATTTGATCACCACTACTTTATAGAAAAAAAAAAACCCTGTGCATAAACGTTCAGACATACATGCCATTTATATGTTAGCCTTAATTTTATACACATACACATATAGAACTAAACTTTCAATGGTGTTTTATTCTGAATAGAACTTAGAATGTCTTGCAAGTTAAAGTAGAATTAAATGTAATGCTTGTGTGTTTTACAGATTTGAAAAAATTTAAAGTCCTAGAGTGGTTTTACAGTTTTGGGAAAAATCTAAAATATTGTAAGTTAGCAAGAACATTCAAGACAAAGTATAGGACCCTTGTACGTTGTGTAGAAAATAAAATAAGAGGACTCTGGAAGGAGCCAATGCAGCAGACTTTCTCAAACAGGTCTTCAAAGGAGCCATGGGCAGGTCATTCCTGGAGTTCTCTTTTTAATTCGTTTACCCTAGGCTTTGAGCAAAAGTAACTCGCAACTCAGAAACACTAGCAGATAGAGAAACAGATGGTCCTAATAAAAGCCTGCTTTCTCTAGCTGAATAATTGGGAAAGGAGGGGGAATCCTACAATTCAGACAGCTTTTGATGAACAGTTCCTGTACCTAAGACAGCAACATAGAACATACCAGGGTCCTACCCTTGCCTTCAAGAGTCAGTAAAAGAGGGAACCTAGATATTGCCCCTTAACAGTCTGATGGGATCCTAACCTGCTGCCAGGGTACTCTCTGAAAGACTTGTGGGAGAGATGGAATGTTGATTGTAGTGAGATAAAAACAATGCTGCCTGCTTGTTCTCCACCCAAATACTGGGAGGATAGGGTGTGGACCTCCTCCCTACCCATAGAAGCAAAGTACCATTTCCTCTCTAGGGTGTTGTACAGATTTCCATCTCGGGCCTGTGGTAGAGCCCACAGGTGAAGCTCCTAGTGAGATGTTTCTGTCCCTTTCAGCTGGGCTGGTACCAGGCAAGGTCTCCTAAATAGTTGGAATGGACCTCCCCAGATAGGGGGACAAGAATGTCCTTCCCCATCTAGTGTCCCTGAAAATGAGGCAATGCCCACCTATAGTGTCAAGCCAGCTAAAGTAAGTTTAAGTGAAATCCATAGTTTTGTAATATAATGTTTTGAATATCCAAATTAATAAAAAAAAAAAAAAGTTACTTCTTAGCTGGACCTGTTGGTACAAGTCTGGAATTCACCCATTCAGTGAACTGGGCAACAGGATTTAAAGGCCTTCCTTAGCAACATATCAATACCCTCCTTAAAAATAAAAAGGGCTATAGCTTAGCATTAGGGCATTTGCCTAGCATATGTTAGGCCCTGGGTTTAATTCCCTGTACCACAAATAGATAATGATTGATTGATAGGTAGGTAGGCAGACAGACAGACAGACATATTTCTTGTAGCAAGAGCCAGAAAGATCTCATGTTGAGTGAGAGAAAGCAATCCGCAGATACCAATACCAAGATGGCAGAGACATTAGCATCATCTCTTCAATACCCATTATAGTTAGGCATGGGAGCTAGCCTGAAGTCTCAGCACTAAGAAGACTGAGGCAGGAGGATGGAAAATCTAGGGCCAGCCTGAGCAACATTTAGAGATCTTGTTGCATGAATGAATGAATGAGCACATTTATACGTACATACAGCCATTGCAAAATTCTTCACTAGTCAATTATAAACATACTTGTAACAAATAAAAAACTAGAAAGTTTCAGCAAAACGGTAGAAAATATAAAAAGAAAACCTTGAACTTAAAAAAATAAAATAAAGAAGACTAGTACATGGATGGGTTCGGTAGCACTCACTGTCAGCATCAGGGTGAGAGCCAGAGAAGGCAGGGGCTGCATGTGGAGGTGGGAAACAGACTACCTGACCTGTACAACACACAAAACTTGGGAGAGAAGTAAAGGAATGGACTTTCAGGAGCTTTGGGGCCAATTATAAACATCCAACTTCAGTGATCAAAGTTTTAGGAAAAGACAATGAGTGGGCAAGGGGGAAAATGGAAGAGTCGGTGTCTCAAAATCTCCCACATATAGCAGGATTGCAGAAACTAGCTGAGCTCATACTGAATGCACACAAAGGAAACTCACATCATCATCAAGTTACTTCTCTTTTGCTGCAGTAAAGAGTCACAACCAAAAGCAAACTTAGGGGAGAGTTTTTTTCTGTTTATAGTTACAGAGGGAGAATCTGTAAGGGCCAGGAAGGCACTGCAGCAGGTGGCCAGAGCAGGAAGCTGGATGATCGTATCGATTGTCGATTGTCACCTAGCAAGCACACAAAGTGAACTAGAAGTAACGCTAGGCAATGAACTCTCAAAGCTCCCCAGCCCTCTGTGACTTTCTCTAGCAAGGCCACACATCCTAAAACTTCTGTAACTTCCTAAAACAGAGCCACCAGTTGGGGACCAAGGGTCCAAATATGTGAGCCTATGGGGACATTTCTCTTTCAAACCATCATAACTAAACATAAAAATTTTGAATAGGAGACATGACACCTTAATGTAACAACTAATGAAAGGGACTAGAACAATGATTCTCAACATGTGGGTTGCAGCCCCCTCAGGGGTCACTTATCAGATATCCGACATGTCAGACCAGACATTTCCATTATGATTCATAACAGTAGCAAAATACAGTTACGGAGTAGCAACAAAATAATTTTATGGTTCGGGGGTCACCACAATGTGTATTAGAAGGTCGCAGTGTTTGGGAAGGTTGCCACCAGACTACAAGGTAGGATGAGCTGTTTGGACCCTGAAAGAGGGGAAAGAACTCAGTGTCTACATAGACTGAAAGTGCCTTTAGGATGAGGTGCTTGCAGATGAACCAGTGCTAGGAAAGGTAGTCATGAGCAAGCCTACTCTACATGAAGAGGAGAATTCTGGAACAGCAGGATGCCATAATAGAAAAAGTGAAAATATAAATAAGGAAAACATTTCTTTACCTCTTGATTTTTCTTAATTAATTTAGAGGACTGAAATAAAAAAGTTCAACATTTTTTTTCCATACAAATTTAGAAAAAAGCAGTAAGCTAATTATAAATAAAGGAATATAAGTGTAGTTATGGTTTTTATATTTTTGATTGACCATGGAAAATGGTAATACCAGTAGATTTTATAACACACACATATGAAGGAATATATAAATGTAATAAGATAACTATATATGAATTACTATCTAAATGTGATAAGATATGGTATCTTAATATTTACATATAATATCCTGTATGGTTAGTGTTATGTCAGCTTGACACAAGCTGGAGTCATCAGAGAGGAGGGAGCCCCCAGTTGAGAAAATGTCTCCATAAGATCGAGCTGTAGGCAGACAAGCCTGTAGGTCATTTTCTTTTTTATAAAACTTTATTTATGTATTTTTTTTTTAGGTGTAAGTGCTCTTACATGTATGTATATATGCCTGAATGCCAGAAGAGGGCATCAGATGCCATTATAGATAGTAGTGAGCCACCATGTGGTTGCTGGGAATTGAACTCAGGACCTCTGGAAGAGCAGCCAGTGCTCTTAACTGCTAAGCCATCTCTCCAGCCCTTCCTTGTAGGCCATTTTCTTAATCAGTGATTTGTGGGAAGGAGCCCAACCCACTGTGGGGGGCCACCCCTGGTTTAGAGGAAGCAGACTGAGCAGGCCAGGAATCAGCATCCCTCCCCACCACTGCCTCCATGGCCTCTGCATCAGCTCCTGCCTCTAGGTTCCTGCCTTGCTTGAGTTCCTGCCCTCACTGCTTTTGGTGATGAACTGTTACATGGAACCTCGAGAGAAGTAAACCGTTTTCTCCCCAAGTTGCTTTGGTCGCGGTGTTTCAACACAACTATAATAACCCTAACTAAGGCGTACCCAAAGCAACCATTTCAAAAGCTAGATAAGGGCCGTGTGGTGGTGGCGCATGCCTTTAATCACAGTACTCAGGAGGCAGAGGAAGGTGGATCTTTGTGAGTTTGAGGCCATCCTAGGCCACAGAGCGAGTTCCAGGAAAGGCACAAAGCTACACAGAGAAACCCTGTCTCAAAAAACCAAAAATAAAAAAAATTTAAAAAAAAGCTAGATAAACAATCAAAAGTCGTTCAGATAAAGAGAAAGTCCAAGTCCAGCAGCCCACAGGAAAGCTGGAAAAGAGTTGGAAAGCAGGAGCATAGTCAGGGATTATCAGTAACTATATATAATTAATTAATGCAACAAAAACTTACTTTAGCTGTAACAATTGAGGTTTGCTGAACATAAAAGGACAGGGAAAGCATATAATAAAAATATTAATCATAAAAGACTAAACATCATAATATTATATATTAAAGTAGGAAAAAACAAACATTTCACAAACAAACAAGACTTAGAAAAAGAACCAATAATTCTGACCAGTATTCTCAAAGAAATTGTTGACTTTTGTTCACTTCTGTGGTTGAGTCTTTCCTTGTAACTATTCTGACCTCAAACTTGTAATCTTCTAGCCTTAGTCTCCTTAGGACTTAGCTTGAGGGGAAAAAAGTCAAATTAAATGAAAATGCTGTGTATCAGAGTGGAACAAAACCCAGGGAATGATAGAGGTAAATGTGTAGTATTTTAAAAAGAGACGGCTCTGGTCTGTAGTCTAAACTTTTATCTCAAGAACCTAGAAAAGGGAGAGTAAATCAAATAAGGGATGCCTTAGCAGCTAAGGACCCTGGCTGCTCTTGAGAGGACCTGATTCCATTCCCAGCACCCATGTGACAGCTCACAAAGTTTGTAACTCCCGTTTTAGAGGGTCTGGTGTCCTCTGGCATCCACAGATACCTGCATGTATGTAGTGCACATGGATAAAGGCAAATACTTATACAGTTAAAATAATAATAAATCTTAGCACACACTCTCAAGCAGTTCTCAGGGGAGACTGAAGAACAGCAATCAGTGGAACTGAACCCTACAGAAAATGTCTGGAACAGTCAATTCTTCAGAGGTTTAATAGAACTGAAGAGGATCTCTAAGACAGACGAAGAATGAAAAATAGAAATTTGCCAGTATTAGTCAAGCTGGGAATCATCACCAATCCTGAAGATTTCTACAAGATACTAAGGGAATGTGGCCGCAGATCTCCATATAAACATTTAACAAATCACAGTGATTCAAGAGATAGACTGTTGCTCATCTAATATGAGCTAGGATCTCTTAAGGAGCCTTTAACTATTAGGAAAATGAGTTTATAATTTTAAACTACTGAAAAAGAAATTGTAGGGCCACATGGTTTCACATTGGAGAATTCTGTCATAGAAGAATGTTTTAGAAAATAGAAGAACAACACTGTATGATGTTTATATGATGATGTTTCCCTGATAAGGATATAAATGAAGGCTTGGGTGTATGCCTACAGCACAGGTTCAAACCCTAGTACTGGAAAAAAAAAAAAAAAAAAAAAAAACCCTCAAAGATATTACAAATAAAAAGAGTGAAAAATAAAATTCAATAAGTATAGTTACCATATTAACAGTCTAAAGAACAAAACCAATAGCCAACATGATAATGTACCTGAAAATCCCAACTCTCAGGAGAATGTTTGAGTTTGAGGCTAACCTGCATTATGAGATTCTGCCTGGGACGCGCACGCACACACACACACACACACACACACACACACACACACACACACACACACGATAATACGTGTTCTAGCTGTCCCAGTGCATAGCTTTGTAAAGATGTGGCCATTGATGTTATCTAGGTAAAGGTAAATTGATTGAATCTAGCTGTTTTCTTCTTTATAGTGACATGAGGATCTATAGTTATTTCAAACTAAAAGGTTATTATGCCTGTTGGTCTTTTGTCAACTTGACACAAACCTAGACATATTTAGAAGCATGCAGCATTCCTCCAGGGCCTTTGTATTGGTTCCTGCCTTGAGTTCCTACCCTGACTTCCATGATTGACTCCAAGCTGTAAGATGAAATAAACCCTTTCATTTCCAAATTGCTTTTGTTCATGGTGTTTTTTTTTTTTTTTTTTTATCACAGCAACAGAAAGATAACCAAGACCGGAGTGGGATTTTGTTGTGACAGACCTGACTGTGTTGTTCTTGAAAGGATTGTGAAAGGACTTTAGAACTTTGGACTGGAAAAGCTATTGAGTATTCGCAGCTCAGAGGGCTATTTTGTGGGAGCTTGGAATATACGAATGCCGACATTTTTTGTGATAATGAATGCTGACATTTTTTATGATAATGGAAACCTTACTTGTGAAATTTTAGAGGGTTCTAAGAGTTCCTTATAGACTCTGTTGTGGCCTTTTGATAATTTCAATAAAATAATCTGTGGCCCTGGATAGCTAGGGCTGAAGAATTGGCTGTGATTAACAAGAGACCAGCACCCCCACAGTAAAACCTTTGCTTTACTGGGACAATTGATGCTGGAGCTGAGAAATTAGTGGTTTTTAGGAAGAGGCTCTTGGAAGTCTGGAAGTATTTCCTCAGGGTTAGCACACAGAAGCTGTGTTCCAGAGAGGGCCAAGACTATACCTCGTGGTGGCAGCTGAACTTGGTAATGTGTGAGAGTTTCCCAGGCGGTACTGGTTTTGAAAGTATGACGTGGTCATGGAGAGCAGCTGAGATTTGGCACTGTGAGAGGCCAGGAGAGACCACTGGTGATGGTGCAGCCCCAATTGTAGAGGCCCTGGGATTTAAGAGTCAGGAGGGGACTGAGACTTGGCATCATGTGGCAGGGTCAGAGTCCCTGAAAAGAGGCTTGGAGAAGGCATTGGTAAGGGTGCCTCTTTCGTTATCTCCTAGCATTTTGGAGCTCCAAGTACTATGGAACAGCCACCAAGAACAGCAGCAGCTGTGGACTAGAGTTGGCCTGAGCCTGTGAAATGTACTGTGTGGGTTCTGCATGCTAGAGCAAGAGAAGTGGAGCTGCTTAAGCCCCTTAAAGCCCAGAAGATTTTGAGTCCCAAACATTGGACACTGGGTTATTTACAGTGTTAGAGTTTGTTTTTCCTTTGATCTAATGGTAACTGGCCTCTGGCTCTTCCTTTTTGAAATAAGTATGTAAGTTACTTTTTATAGGAGTTCAGTTGAGAGAGTTTAGATATTTTAGAGAGAACATGAACTTTGAAAATGACTTTGAATCTTTTAGACAGACAGAACTTTTAAAGTGTTTGACTTTTTAAAGACTGAAATATTTTATATTGTGATATTGATACTAATATGAGGTCTTGTAAATGAATAAGAAAGGGAAGATTATGGATAAATAAATTATGTGTTTGTGTGTCAGCAAGGGGTTAATTGTCCTGTTGGTTTCTGTCAAATTGACACAGACCTAGACATAATTGGTAAAAAGAAACTCAATTGAGAAAATGTCTCTACAAAATAGCCTGTAGGCAAGCCTGTGGAGCATTTTCTTGATTAATGATTGCTATGGGCAGGGTCGGCCCATGAGCAGCTTGTCCTGAGTTATTTAAGAAAGCAAGCTGAGCAAGCCAGTAAACAGCACTCCTCCAAGGCCCCTGCATCAGTAACTACATCAAACCCCTGCCCTGACTTCCCTGGATGATGGACTATAAGCTGTAAGATGAAATAAACCCTTTTCTCCCCCATTGTTTTTGGTTGTGATATTTCATCACAGCAAGAGAAACATAACTAAGACAAAGGTTTGTTTCTGCAATGCTACATACCCGCCTCCCAGCAGTGAGCAGCGTAGTGTTGCTGCATCACTGTAGACTAGTGCGGACCACAGACTGGGCTGTACCACTGCCTGCGTTTCATTTCCATGTCTGCCATGTGTCAGCAGTGTCCTTTGGTAGACTCCATCTTTGGATTTCCATTTTTCTCTTCTGTAAAATGGGGATTGTAACTTTAGTGCTCATTACTGTCCCCAAAGGATTATGATGAGAATTAAATAAACTAACATATGAAATTAGATTCTCATGGTGGCAAGTGGCCCCACAGAGCAGAGTGATGATTGGAATTATGGTATTATTTTAAATTTGTTGTTGTTTAACATAGGTGAAATGACATAATTGTCTCTTTAACAATTAGTAAGACTTGAGTCTAAAATCCTGGGGCTGCTCTGCGCCTCCTCTTGAACTTTAAATGTGGGATAAAGAGGATTCATGCTGAAACCTCAAATGTTTTTTTTTCTCTCTCTCCATATCTTGTTTTCGTATCTAGTTTCTGGCCAGAGCTCTTGGACTTGGAGTTCCCATCTCACCCACTTGCTCAGTGAATCAGGCCCAGGCAGAACTCTGACCTCCAGTGTCTTGATCCACTTGGGGAAGCACAAAGGCATCTTCTTCCCGCTTTGCTTGTGACATTTCTAGTGTGACTACAGGGCAATACCCTTGGGATATTTCGGATCTCAGAAGGCCCCAGTCACAATCTGTTGAGACCTTTTCTCTGTTCTCTCCAGAAGGCATTTGGACAGCATCTCTGTTACTCTTTCTCTTTTTTTCCTTAATAGCCTGATTCTACTTGTAGGTAATTTGGGTTGCTTTTGACCTCTCTAAAGCCTAAGTTAGGGACCAGTGAGGTGTCTTGCCAGTCAAGGTGCTTCCCCCCAAACGTGATGCCAGAGTTCAGTTCTTGGGACCCTGATGATGAAAGATGAGAACTGACTACTGTGAGGTATCCTCAGACCTCCACATGTTCCACAGCATGAACAAACTAAAATTTATTCTTTGGCTGAAGAAATAAGTCTAGACGGGTAGACTCTATAAAAAAAGCATGTTCTTTGTATCTTTTTCAAAAAGAAAGCTGGTATTGTATTTTAAGCATTCAGTAATTCATTGATTATATTTTTGGGAAATGTCCTTCTCAGACTGGCCCTAGTCCGTTCTCATTCCAGCTCCAGTCCTCTAGTGGTTTGCCTATACTGTTGGAATGCATCTTTTCATTGGTTCATGAGCAGATATGCAAGTGTTTGTGATTTTTCTGTCTTTGTACTTTGTTGTTATTCTTCCTTTTTAAACAAATTTCATGTTTTTGTCTCTGGATTTCAGCCATAACACAAAGACAACATCATGGTTAGACCCTCGGTGCCTGAACAAACAGCAGAAGCCTCTGGAAGAATGTGAGGATGATGGTAAGCTCTAAGAGGTCTTAGGATCAGCAAGTTGGGGCTTGATTACATAGGCACATTTTCTAAAGAATGATCGAAAGGTAAATCAGTTTTTAACATTGAAGTGGTTTTTGTTGTTCGATTTTTTTTTTTTTTTTTGGAAGCATACTGTGTCTTAGAATGTAAGAGGGACTTAAATAGAATTCTTTCAAAAAAACAATTCAAGACATGTACATTCCCATATAGTTGTTGGAAACAGAGGAAAGTTCATCCTCTGCCTTAAACTTAAAAGACTCTAGAGAAGCACTCCAGGGTATAGAAATGAAAGATAGTTTGATTTTCCATACACACTAATGTACTAGACCCCAGCCCTATGTGGTAAAAACTTGATGGAAGCAATGAGGAGATTTTCTTGGCTGTTATTTCTCCAGTCTGGGGGACAACGCGAAGATCTTGACATGTTGGGAATATCTTTGTAGCTTAAACTACAGCCACAATTTGTTTTTGAAAGGCTATTCCTCAAAGAGGCAGGTGTTAGAGCTGCTGCCTCATCTCCCAAACGTTCCTTCAGACTACACTAGTTTCTGTTGAAAGCGATTATTTCAAGTATTGGAGTTTCTAATTATTTCTCCTGAACTGGGGGGTGGGGGTGAAGTCAGAGCATGTCCGTCCTCTTTAGCACTGGAATCTAACCCGAGTTCTACCAAGATTCCTTCCTCCTGGGAACACATTAAAAGACAAATTGCTTGCCCTGCTGCTGCTCATTATACAGTTCTGGCATTTGAATTTGCAGTATAATTCATTTGTCCTGAAGTGAAGAATTGTTACATATACATCAACGTGATGTTTGGAAAAAGCAAGCCAGTGTTTCAAAGTATCACACAGTTACAAGCCTTGTACTCTGAGAGATTTTTGTTGCATATGTCTGCGGATTACATGAGATAAATATACATTTGTATGTTCTATATTTATTGGAGCAAGTCCAAGTGGAAATATGTATTTTTCTAATTTAAGAGGCACAATCAGGTCCTCATTTTATTTTGGATCCTTGTTCCCATAGCTGAAGAAGGAGTGAGTTAGGTATGATCAGAGCTGCTTCTCATACACTGGGGGTAGCGACTATCTGAGTATTTGAGGATTCTGTTTAATACATGTTTTCAAAAGATTTTCAGTTTTCAAAGATGAGAACCTCACATGCATTCTTTAGAATGTATTTTAATACAACTTCATAGAACAAGTTTAATGTCTTTGACAAGGGATGAGTTTGAAGGCAGTTTAGCCATTTTTATCGCATAGGGTCTTCAGGGTCAGTATCCATTATAAGTACATTGGGAATGTATGAAAATACATAGTACTATAATTTTATAGATGACAGAAGATTACAGAACCTTTTAGTGAGAAAAATTGCTGTGGAATAAATGCATTAAGAGGAGTTAATGATTTTGTTACCAAATTTTCAACTCTATATTACCAGTATTTCCTTTAACATAAGTATACGTCCATACCTAGTGCGATTCATTCAGTAATTATCTCTTCAACATTAGAATCATATGTTTTATTCATCTAGAATGATATGTATGTGTAGACAGCATAAACATGTAATCATATGATGACACATCAGTTTGCATTTTCCGATGCTAGTAAACACAGAGCTGCCTTGCGCTCCTGTTTGCTCTTAGACACAGACCAAGAATGCTCTATTGCCCACACATACTGTGCCTGCATTCCTTTATGCTCCCAGTTTCCCCTGCACACAGAATGCAACACAACACCGTTATGCTTAAATATTGCGAAGATGCTGCACATTCTGTTGCCATTCTCAAATGAGTGAGGACCTTTTCTGTCTAGTACCATTAGAAGTCTTGACCTTGCCTTCTAGTGCCAGGTCAGTGTCTTTAGTTGCCTGGTTGTTGTCCCAACAAGCTGTCTCAAGGAAATTCCAGACTTAAGCTCGTTAGAACCAGACTCTTGACCCTTCACACCAGCCTTTGCTAGTTGTTTCCCATGTTAGTTGAGAGTAAATGGCTACACACTCGGCAATCCCATCGATCTGTCCCTTTTACCTCCATTTCTGACGCATGAGTCAGCTCAGTTCATGTGCTTCTTAAACATTTCTGGACCCTCTCCCTGTTTCCTTCCCTGCCCGTACCATCCCTAGCTGGGTCACATGTGTCTCCTACCTAGATGCTCTCCCTCTGCTGCTCCCAGCAGTTTTCTGCAGTGTCAGAGTGAAGGTGTCTTCACTTGTGGCTCTCTGGTTGCTTGGTAACTGCCAGGTCTCGTCTGTTTGTCCAGCCATCTCTGCTTGTCCAGCCGTCCTTTCTCTTCTCTGCCCCGCCCTTTGCTTTGCTTTGCACCCCCGCTAGACCGTGCTGAGCTACTGCCTGGCAATTAGATGCACAGTTCTTTCTCCTTAGAACAGCGTCATGTTCGTCACTGCTGCTGAACGTCTTCTGTGTGACACATACATTTCGACCCTACAGTGACTGCAACGGCAAAACAGCAAGCTGCCACAGAGCTGAAATTCGAGTCATTTTTTGTTGACATCCATGCACCCTTCACATTCTAGCTCAGATACCATTTCCATGACCCTGGAGAATTAGGCGGGGTCTTCATTTCAGTTGGATTTTGTTTAGCTTTGAACGTGTCTCTTCTTTCAAAAGAGTCATTGTATCTTTGCTGACGTAACAGGCCCCTAGCACAGTGACTGGCATATAGTCACAGGGGGGAAGAAACTAACAAACCCTCCCTAAAACATTATTAAATGGGCATTTTTACAAATGATTTTATTCAAGTCTGATAATCTCTTTAAAAACAATAAAAAAGACCGCCATTCAAAACTTACTGTCCATGCCAGGGGCGCATGGAAGCCTATCTCTAGACTCCGCCAGGAGACAGAGATGGGTCCTGAGGTCATACTGGCTCTCAGGACTAGCTGAGAGATGTTTAGCGCCTAAGATGGTCTAGAAAGTGCCCTGAGCACTACTAGCATGTAGCACTGTGAAAGAGGCTTGGACCCCTAGTCTCTGTGTTTGTACAGCTTCCTTCCGGTGTAGGCATCAGCCACCTGCTCTCCACTGGGGAGATTTTAGCACCAAATGAACTCTGTGTGCTGTGCTGTCTTCTCAGCTCAGGCGTAACCCGCTTGTTTTACTGACGGCCAGAGGAGGTCAAGAAGGAAAGGATTTTGACTTGTTTTGCTGGCTGAAATAATTGAGCACATTTTCACTCAACTATTTCTGAACCATTGGCTTAGAAAGCTTATGTACAAATAAACAAGCAAACAAATGAGTGAACTCTGCCCTGGTCCTCCTTCAGTGTGGCCTTCAAGCACCAGGTCCTTGATAATGTATCACCATGACATAGTTGATCTTTCCAGCCCCTGCTGAAAGGCGCTGGGTACATTATACAATCTCCTTTCTCAGTTTGACCTCACCTTCTGTGTCTCAAGCGGTATTACTTTTAAGTTAAGTAATGCTCTAATTGTGAATGTAATTGCTTCTGTGATGAGAGGATTATTGAAGGATTAAAAGGAGCGATATTGCAAGGTCTCACAGCTTTGTTTGCTGCAAATAAGGTCGGTAATGAGTGACTTCCCACTTAAGAACATGGAAACCGCAAAGGTATTTATCATCTTTTACAACCAATCAAACAACATTTTGACATGCAAGGAAATGAGCTGTATAATTATTTTGCCAATATCAGCTCTTACCATGTTGTGATTTACACTGAGGTCAGGAGTTTACTAGCCAAGCCAGTGAAACAAACCACAATTCAGGTAAGGACAACATAGTGATGGGTTTGCTGCTGTTTTCTATGGGAGTTTCTCTCTTGGTGCTGGTGTCTGAATTTGTCTTTCTCTTTTCTGTCTCATTCCTGCACTTCCTTTGGAGAAGAAGGGGTACACACCGAGGAGCTGGACAGTGAACTAGGTAACGCCCCCCCGCCCTGCCTGCTGCTGTCGCATGGGTACCCTACATGACGGACACTCCGTTCCTCCATAGCTTGAGTTTGTGCTTCTCCAGTTACAGTTTCCCACCCACCATGCCCATGAAAGGCAGTGCCTTTGATGACAGGCATCAAGCGGAGTTGTGCGCAATACACGCTGTTTACAGAGAAACAATGTGAGCAGACCGACAGTAGAATGGGAGTAAATTGGCGATGAGTGGTCTTGAAATTCAGAATTGGAGAAAGAAACGGAGGGATACTTGCCATGACCCTCGACCTCTCATGTAATCTGTCTTTGCTTCATTGCCTTAATCTGTGCAGTGTGCAGGGTTGTTTATATGAATAATATAAACAAGCCACGTAAAGCCAAAACTCAAGAGACAGATTTACTGATTGCTATGTGAGCTATGTGAAATCAAGTCATTCCAGCGATGAGCTGCATGGCTGATGAGTCTTCTAATTGTATTGTTACGTCATGGACTGTGTGCTGCTGACCTTGTCACTGCGGTCTTGGGCAGCAGGAGCAGTGTTGATTTGTGCTGTTTTCTATAGAGACTGTATGTCGGTGCAACTCAGCTCTTGGCTGCCCTGACTGTTAGCATTTAGGAGTAATTTGCACGTGTCTATAATGCTGTTTCTTTGCTCTGCTTTTGGACTCTCTTGTGTTATATTCCCTGTGATAACACTGAGATTTGAATAGTTTTGAAGTTAGTTGCAGTCCATCTGGAACATCACTGGAGTAGATGAAAAAGCTCTAGTGCTTTCAGGTAAATTGCAGGAGCAAGCGTTGGCTGATTGAAAAGTGGCCCACGCTTGCCGGTTTTAAGTAGAAGATCCTTTGACAAGAGTGTGAGCGCGCAGACTCTCCCGAGATTACTGAATCTGCTTGCACTCTAAAGTTGTCTTAATTCCTAGCAATGGGGATGTATTTTATAATGATTACCACTCTCATTTGCTTTTCCTACATACATATACTATTTGGTTGACTAGTGCTGTATATAGAAGTTAGCCTCATTTTTATCAACATTTGGATGACATCCTCTTACAATCAGTAATGGATGATAACACTTGGGGTCTGTTTTTTAAGTTGCTTAGTAAATTGTCCTGCTGTTATTGTGGTGGGAATGGCTTGAGGTTTGCCCTGTGTGATAACATAATTCAAAACCAGTTCTATTTTTTTTTAAAAATTACCAACTTAGAATACTAGATTAAAACATTGACAAAGTCAGACGCAGTAACCATTTGTTGAACTAATTTCATCCTGTGCTCCCACCTGAATAAAATATGTGAGTGACCAATCTGTGTGTGTTGGTGGCCTGTGGAGATAACTTCCATAGCTGTGTGCTCTAGCACACGCTTCCTTGCTTCTAAGGAAGTTTGAATGTTGGGCTTTCAGGAAAGCAGTTTGTCATTTCCCCTTTGTAACTATGGCATTGTTAGAGCTTGCCCATAGGGTTGGGGGGCTCTCAAGAATGTGTTCTAGCGATGTGCTCCGGGCTCACATGGAGACAGTTTGCTGAGCTGCCTCTGGGGTGAAGCAGGCTGCCCAGCTTCCTTACTTGACTGACTCCCTGACATGGACTAGCTCTCCTCGCTTACTTACTGGCTCTGTGACATCAGCCTTGTTCACCTTCCTGCTTTCCATTATAAAAGATGTCTAAGTCAGGGGCTGGGGCAAGACCTCAGTTGGTAAAGTATGTATCTTGCAGCGCAGGGACCTTCAACTTTGCTTTTAAAAATGCTTAGCCTAACACTGAGAACCCCAGTGCTGAGGATAGAGGAAGGGGGGACTTGCTGGCCAGTCAGCCTAGCCTGCCTGGCGAGTTCCAGACACATGAGAGATCCTGTCTCACAAACCATGGTTGTGGCTGGCACAAGGACTCAGAAGGTAAACACACTGACTTCAAGTCTCAAAATCAGACTTTAATCTCTGGAATCCACAGGGAGGTGGAGAGAAAAAACCAACTTCTCTGCCCTCTCCATGCTCACAATGGCATAATGCCCACACTGGGTTCCACATACACCTTCACCTACATGAACCTGTATACATGTACACAACATGTGCACACATGCGTGCATGCACACACAGATTTGCAAATCAGAGTAGAAGGAGGGCTCCCTCCGTGCTTGCGAGGAGACTTACTGAGAACTTGTTTTGGTGATCAGCACGTGTTGGTGCTTTAGTAAGGCTTTACATGTTACCTAGGGCTCTCATTGGATTTAGCAGTACTTTCTTGCAATACTTTTCCCTTCATCAAAGACAAGAGTTGACTGTGTGCCATTCTAAAGCAGGCACCCAAATATCAAATATGTTCTCATGAGTAGTGTAGGCATGTCACCTGTTTTTGTTTGCACGGTTCTGTTGTGTAAGAGTAATGTGCACACTCATGTCTGCCATATTTGCTATTGTCTACTATATTTACTTGAAGTTGTGTTGATGCCCCATTTTCTTAATAAATATAATCTACTTTTTGAACAAAGGCACCTATCAGGTTTTCAGTGAAGGGTGGGAGTCTGTATGTGATAAGGAATCTCTAATCTGCTCTGGGCGGCATAGGCAGTCAGTATGGGTATTGGATACAGGTCACTTGATTATAGAGTTGTATCTGGACTCTAGTATGTGAGCTAAGGTAGTAGCTCCATTCTGCACTGGGTTTGCAGATCCTGTTACATTCTCCATAAAAGAGTCTTTAGAATTAAAAAACAAAAACCAAACACCCACAGAACCTTCCTTTGATCTAGTAGGTAGGTACTCAGATAGTGAAATCAAGTAGGTAAAATAGAGACTTAAAGTAAAAAAAAAAAAAAATCCTTCTGACAGCTTTCCCACATACAGAACATCTGGCTAATCAACATTTGCTCCACATGAAATTTTCTGAGGGAGAAAAAGCAAGCGTACAGTTGTAGACAACCATCCTTGTTCCCATGAGCTTCCCAGCCAGGCATTGGCTGTTGGCCGAGTGCCTTGGAAGCATTTTACAATCTCCATTCAGGTGAACTGGGGGAAAGGTATGTTCAAAGATGTTTACTAACCAAGCATAGTCCACAGGACAACAGAGCCAATGTGGACTATAAGTTCAATCCCAGATCTGAGTGTGAAGGATCTCAGCTCTCTCTAATTCCCATAACAGGATGGAGAGCTTTGCCTGTCTGTCATCCATCCATAGACACAGGCAGTGTGTCTTTAGTAATGTTTGCCTAAAACATAATGTAATCAGTTTCTATGTTAAATATTTTCTGACCTTTTTCATTTTCCAAAACCAAATGGCAAATTCTAAGAAAAACGGCTTCCTTTAAAAAAAAAAAAAAAAAATGATGACCTATTTCTATTTTAAGCATTAGGAGACTAATTCATGTTATTAAGTTAATTACACATTGGAAGTGAGAAATCTGTCTTTTCATTTCAAACTGAGTTTTAGCTTAAAAAAGTTCAAAAAATTTATAGAATTGGTTTGTCTGTTTCAGAAATGTTTAATTTGTGTATGTGTTTGTGTGTGCGCATGGAAGTACACAGAGTGCTTGCCAATCGAGCTATCACCCCAACCCCCATACTCACAAATACCATCTGCTTGGCCCATTTCTCAACTCCAGGATGTTAAGTTGTTGATGATAACAGGGGTTAAGTCGGGGGTGGTTTCTTGTATCCTCTTTGTATCTCCACCTAAGCATAGGTAATGACTTGCACACTTCCCTCTGGGTCCCTGGTGTCTGATGCATCCACAGGCAAACAGTAGTGCTTCTGTTAATGTTTGCCAAATTAAGAAAATCGAGTATATCTTTCTGCCATTTTATCTGATGATAATCAGGTCAAGTATTTTAGGTTTCAGGTTTTGGTAGGTCTGGTATAATTAGCACTATCCTTCACTCTTCAGCCATTCTTCTACCCCATGACTGTGTAACAATTTGCATTTTTAACCTTCAATTTCCCAACTCCTTGAAAATGTTTCCCTGCTTCATTTTCATTTAAATGGTCATTTCCAGCTTTATAAGGGGAAACTGGTTCCCAGGCATTTGATTGACATCAGTCTTTTAAGATCTGATATTACAAAGAAAGGCTATGTTATAACATGCATTTTAGTGCTAATATCTCCCAAACTCAAAGACATCTTAAAATCTGCTAAATGCTTTTTTAAAAAGCAGTGGGGGGGGGGGTGTCTTTGTTTTCAGGCATAACCTGTGTGGCAGATGTCATAAAAATCAATGTCTCTGGATGTGCAGTCAAATTTAAATAGAACATGAGCTTTGAGTAATTAGTTTGCATGTGTTTGTATGCACATGTATGACTCCACTATACTCTGTGACTGTTGGTAACATGTGAGAACACTTTGCTGACACAAATGTCAATATTTGAAAATCCCCACAACATATCATAATTAAAACACTAAGTAGACATAACAAACAAAAGTGTACTAAAAGCTCCAAGAGGAAAAAACAAAACAAAACAAACTCTGAAAGCCAGAAGAGACTGGAGCAATGCATTCCAAGTCTTAAAAGACTATATGATTGCCAGGCTACAATAATATACCCAGCAAAACTACCCACTCTAATGGAAGTTGAAAGAAAGGAAAGCTTTCTATTATATAAACAGCCTTTTAAAAAGTTTACAACCAACAAATCATACCTAAAGAAAAAAACAGAAAGCAATAATTTCAGCTGAACAAAGAAATAATCATAGTAGAGATATTGTGGAAAGACATAGGAAGCCACAATTATTCAAGAACAGAGAACACACCACCCCAAATCAACAACAGGACAACTGCAGTTAACACACATTTCAGCTGACACTTTAAATGTCAGTGGCCTCGATCCTCCAATCAAAAGACACAAACTGAATGAATGGAGCAAAGCATAAAACCTATCTGTCTGTTGTCTACAAGGAGTACATCTTAGCTTAAAAGATAGACACCAAAGTGCTCTAATCAAATGGAGCCAGGAAGCAATCAGGTATCTTTATATTAATATCTGGTAATATATCTATTACAGACTTGAAAGTAAAACTAATCAAAGGAGATAATCAAAGGAGATAGAGATTTCATCCTAATCAAGGTAACAGTTAACCAAAAAGACATTACAATCCTAAAGATATATGCTCCAAACTCTAATCACCAAATTTAATTTAAAAATTGCACTACTTGATTTAAAGACACTGATTAAGACCCATTTAGTGAGTTGATGATTTCAATACCCAGTTTCTCCACTAGATGGGTCATCCAGAAAAAAAAAACATGAATGCAGGAACATCAGAATTAATTGATATCATACACCAAATGGTTATTTACAGAATACTCCTCTCAAACAGCAAAGAGTACATAGTTTGGTCAACAACACAAGGACTCTTTCTAAAACATACCACGTCCTGAGACACAAAACAAATCTTTACAAATCAAAAAGATTGAAATCACTCCATGTGTCCTATCTGATCACAAGGCAATAAAACCTCAAAATAGACAACAAACAAATCTCTAGTAAATACATAGAGATTAAACAACTCATTGAAGCATGATTGGATAAATGAAGAAAGAAAGAAATTTTTCCTTCTACTAAGTGAAAATGAGAGCACAGCAAAGCCTCTGGCACACATTGAAAGCAGTACTAGCAGCTGAAATCTTTAGCTCCTAGTGCCTGCATCAGAAAATGAAAGAGAGGGGCAGGCAATGGTGGTGCTCACCTTTAATCTTAGCACTCAGAGGCAGAGGCATGAAGATCTCTGTGAATTCAAGGCTACAGAGTTAGTTTCAGGACAACCAAGGCTACACAGAGAAATCCTGTCTTGAAAAACAAAAAGAAAAAAGAAAGGAGGCACAAATAAATGGCTTAACAACGCAATTCAAAAATTTGGAAAATAAAAGCAAACCAAATCCAAACCCATTTGTATTAGTCAGGGTACTCTAGAGCCACAGAATTTATGAAATGAAATTTTCTCTCTCTCTCTCTCTCTCTCTCTCTCTCTCTCTCTCTCTCTCTCTCTCTGTCACACACACACACACACACACACACACACACACACACACACACACACGGAATTTATTGGAGAGATTTACAGGCTATAATCTAGCTCATCCAGTAATGGTCAGCTGTGAACGGAATGTCCCTGGATCTAGTAGTAGACCAGTCCCACAGGCTGGGTGTCTCAGCTGTTCTGTACATGCTAGAATCCAGAGGAGGTAGGCTCCAGTATCAGGGAAGGAATGGATGTGCTAGCAGAGCAAGGGCAAGCAGGCAAAGAGCAAGAGCTTTCTTCTTCTGTGTCTTTATATAGGCTTCCAGCTGAAAGAAAGTGTTGCCCAGGTTAAAGGTATGTCTTCTTGCCTCAAGAGCAGATCAAAAGAATGTGTCTTCCCACCTCAAGATCTGGATCAAAGAAAGATGTTTCTTCCTACCTCAAAGGTCTGGTCTAGAAGTAGATACACCCACTTCAAACCAAAGAGAAAATCTCTCACAGGTGGTGTGCCCCCTATTTCTGGATTGTAGTTCATTACAGACACTGTCAAGTTGACAACCAAAAACAGCCATCACACTAGTCAACAACAACAACAACAAAAAAGCAAAAATCTGAGCAAAAATTATAGAAACAATACAAAGAATTGACAAATCTAAGAGCGTGTTCTTCAAGAAGATAAACAAAATTGTCAGACAATTGGCAAACTAGCCAAAATAAAGAGCAGAGAGGAACCAAATTAAAAGATCCTGAAACAAACAGGGAAACACTACAACAGACACCAAAGACATTCACAATATTATGAGGGAATACTTAAATCTACACTCCATTAAGCCGAAAACCCTAAAAGAAATGAATTTCTAGATTCAGCCAAACCACCCAAAATAAATCAAGAAAATGTCAACAACCTAAGGGAAGTATAACAAATGAGGAGTGTAAGATAGTAATAAAAAGCCTTTAAGCTTAAACAAAAACAAAACAACGAAACAAAAAGTCCAAGGCCAAGTAGATTCACAAGAGAATTATTTAACTCATTCAAAGAAGATCTACAATCGATCCTCCTTTAACTATTACCAGAAAAAAGGGAAAAAAAAGAACAAGAGGAAGAAAGAAAACGAAACAGAAAGAGCACTTTCAGCACCAGTATTGCTTTCATAGCAAACCAGGTAAAGACAACAAAAATAGAAAAACACAGGCCGATATCTCTGAACATAGATTCAAGAGTGCTCAGTATAATACTCATAAATATAGAGATACACAAAAAAGATTATACTACATATCCAAGTTGGACTTATCCCTGAAATCCAGGAGGATTGAATATACACAAGTCAGTAAATATGGTAAACTTTGGTCTTAAGGACAAAAATCAAATGATCATCTCAATAGATGGAAAAAAAAAGGCCTTTGACAAAATTCAGCATTCTTTCATGATTTACTTCAGAGAGGATGGGCATTGAAGACACTTCATATGGAGTTTATCTTCACCTTGGCAAAAATAGCCATTTGGGCAAGAAACTGTTCTTGCCTGGACTGCTTGATCAACTGAATACGCAGGACCCATAGGGAGGTGACCACTGAACTTTGCTTGGTAAAAAGGTCCTTCAGGTTCCTGCTTTGCAGAGGAAACTGCCAGACATTCTACAGGACACTGAGAGAAGTGACTGAGAGACTCTAGCCCTGTAGGCTGAAGACAGATGCCCCAACTTTACAAAGGAACATTAGGTGACTGTCCAGGTTGCCAGCTGTCTCTGTCTACCCTACAAGACTCCCAAAAGTTGCTTACATCCTTCTCCCATTTCTCAGGTAATATTATATCCTTCTGAGGCCTTTGATGTAGTTGAAGACTAGATAGGTATAATTTTCCTTAGTTATGGTAAAAGATAAGTTAGATATTAAACCTTAGACTCACAAATATAGGATAAATAGGATATCTTCTTTAATTTTGCCTAATACTAATAGACTAGATACTATAAATAGACTAGATATTGTACCTGTAATTCTTGCTTGATAATTGTTTTGTTATCTGTAATTTTACTATGTGAAAGTTAACCTTCCTTTAAAAAAAAAAGAAAGAAAGAAAAGGGGAAGTGCTGTGGATATTGCTCTGTATAAGTAAAATGCTACAAGCAGAGAAGAGAATTCTGGGAAGTGGAAGGCAGAGGCAGAGAGCTGCCAGCTGCAGCCATGACAAGCGAGATGTAAGGTACAGGTAAGCCATGTGGCAAAGTATAGATTATTAGAAATAGGCTGAATATAAGAGTAAGAGCTAGACAAGTAGGCCTGCGCTAATGGCCAAGCAGTTTAAATAATATAAGCATCTATGTATTTATAAGTGGGTTGTCAGACTGACAGGGCTTGGCGGGGCCTGGAGAGAAGGTCTCCAGCTACAAAGTCTCAGAGAATGTGAGACTAGAGTGAACATACATACCTCAACATAATAAAAGCTGCATAAGAGAAATGCATAACCAGCATCATTTTAAACAGAGAAAATCTTGGATCAATTCTACTGATGTCGGGAACAAAACAAAGTTACCCAATATCTTCACATTTTTTTTTTTTTTTATTGTGCTTGAGCCATAAGACAAGAAAAGGAAATTAAAGGGAACAAATAGGTAAAGAAGTCTAACTACCACTCTTTGTAGATGGTATGTATGGCACTATACATTAGTGATCCCCAAGATTCTGCCAGAAAACTTTTAGAAATGATAAGCAAATTCAGCATTGTGGCAGATATAGAAGGAAGCTGCATAATTCAATAGCTTTTCTATACACCAGGAACAAACATACAGAGAAGGAGATCACGGGCACACTCCCATTCACAATAGTCTCAAAGAAAATAGCCGGGCAGTGGTGGCGCATGCCTTTAATTCCAGCACTTGGGAGGCAGAGGCAGGCGGATCTTTGTGAGTTTGAGGCCAGCCTGGTCTACCAAGCGAGATCCAGGAAAGGCACAAAGCTACACAGAGAAACCCTGTCTCGAAAAACCAAACAACAAACAAAAAAAGAAAATATCTAAGAATAAACCTTACCACAGAAGTGAAGGACCTCTACAATGAAAACTTTAAACTTCTAAAGACAGAGTAAACACTAGAAAATGGGTAGACAGTCCATACTCATGGATTGGTAGAATTAATGTTATCAAAATAACCATTTTACCAAAAGCTGTTTACAGGGTCAATACAATCCCAATGGAAAATCCTCATCTTATTCCTCATAGAAATAGAAATAAGAAATTTGAAATTCGCATGGCACCACAACAGACCTCAGATAGCCAAAACACTCCTGAACAAAAAGAACAATGCTGAATGGATTACCATACCAGATCTTAAGATATATTACAGAATTTTTGCAATTGAAGCAATATAGTAATGGCAGAAAAACAGACACATAGACCCTTGGAACAAAATTGAAGACCCAGACATGAGTACACATAATTTCATTTAATAATTGACAAAGATTCCCAAAACGTAAACTGTAAAAAAGAAAGCATCTTCAACAAATGGTGCTGGGAAAACTGGACATCCTCATGCAGAAGAATGAAATTAGACCTATACCTATCACCGTGCAGAAAAACTAACTCCCAATGGACTAAAACCTACACACAACACTGAAATGCATGGAAGGAACATAGGCAGTGCCCTACTTAATAGAGGTGTATGAAAGGACTCTCTGAAGAAGACTCCCTTTTGCCCGAGGAAAAAAAGGTCAACGACTGACATGTGGGACTTCCAGAACTGAAGTACTTTGCACAGCTAAAGAAACGTCAACTAGGTGAAGAGCAAGCCCACAGGATGAGATTTATCTTTTTGCCAGATAAATATCTGAGAGGATTAATGTCCAGAATATATAAAGAACTAAAAAAGACCAAATGACCTATTCCAAAAAACAGGCCTAGGACCTGAACAAAGCATTCTCAAAAGAAGAAGGGAAAAAAATGGCCAAGGAATATCTCATAAAAAGTTCATTGTTCCTAACACTGAGGGAAATGCAGATTGGTACAACTTTGAGATTTCATCTTACCTCTATCAGAATGGCAAAGTTTAACCAAACCACTAAGAACAAATGCTAGAGGGGTGAGGGGAAAGGGCCCCCGATTCACTCTCGGTGGGATTGTAAATGGGTGATGTCTCTATGGAAATCAGTGTGGAGACTTCAGAAAGCTAAAGCATAAATCTATCATATGACCCAGCTCCACCACTCCTTGGCATATGCCTGAAGGGATCGTGGCATTTGACTCCACAGATGCTTGCTCAGCCATGTTCATTGCTGTTTGATTCACATTAAGCGCGAAATGGAAGCCACCTAAATGCTTGTCACCCTATGGATGATTAATGAAAATGTGTTACACACTGTGGAATACTAGTCAGCTGTAAAGAAAAATCAGATCATGATCTTTGCAGGTAATGGATAAAACTAGAAAAGATCATATTGAATGAGATAACCTAGACCCTAAAACTCAAATGTCACAGCACGTTCTCTCTCTCTCTCTCTCTCTCTCTCTCTCTCTCTCTCTCTCTCTCTCTCTCTCTCTCTCTCTCTCTCTCCCCCTCCTAGCTCCAAATCTTCAGATATCCAAATCCTCATCCCTCATCAAGGAAACTTCTCTTTGCAACAGGTGGAAGCCTCTTTCAGAAACTTACAACCAATCAAAATGCTTGTTATCCTACTCCCAATGGACACATCTACAAAAGAAATCGTGCACCTAAGGCTCAGGGAACACTGTGGAAAGGGGCAGAAAGATAGGAAGACCCAGAGGGCCAGGGAGATTGCTGAGAGACTGTGTCTCCTAGGAATGTCTCCCCAGCATGACTATCAAAACAACAGTAGATATGCCAGAGTAGATGGGAGGGAGGACCCATGAGAACTTAGCCCTACACAAAGAACTATAGGCAACTAAGGAATGTTCTCAGTGGAAGAAATAATATTCCTCAGGAAGAACACACCAATTGTTACTCAGTACCAAATGGTCAGCCCTGTAAACATGTGTGCAAATAACATGCAGACTGAGCAGGCTGTATTTAGGAATGTGTGTGTGTGTGTGTGTGTGTGTGTGTGTGTGTGTGTGTGTGTGTGTGTGTGCGCGCATAGAACAACTATTAATGAGAAAAGAGGCTGTGAATTTCACAGGGAGCAAGGAGGGGTGTATGGGAGTGTTGGCATGGAAGAAATGGAGGGGAAATGGCGTAATTGTCTTATCATCTCAAAAATAAATTAATAGTAACTACTCAACTCTTTGCATTAAAAAACGAAACTGTCTCAAAGTAAGTGGTACTTGTAGTATTTGTAGTGTTCTGCTCAATCCCTCTGACTAGTGGTTCTAGGAATAATGATTCACTTCGCAGTACAGCATTCCCCAAGCTTGCCTGAGCTACACAGATCTACAGAGCTTTACAACTCAAATTGAGTAATTGCTGCTCTGCCTGAAAGGACTGTTTGATGACACAGATGCCACCAAGGTGCTGCTTCTCCAAGTAACACAGCCGAAGGCAGCAGGCTTTTCTGAAATAGATTCGTCTAGTGGAACTCAGGAACCTAGGTATATATCAAGTTCCAACTTGGATGTGAAACCATAGGAGGCAGGGTGCACTGTTGGCTAGTGCTTTTCCCCTCACATTTAAAAGATAACACAGTCAGCCATGTTGGCACATACCTACAATCCTGGGTCTCTGGCAGTGAAGGCAGAAAATTGCAAGCGCAAGACCAGCCTGGCCTACCTAGTGGTACCTGGTCTGGCACTGCTCACTAGGGGAAATAGAAAAGAATACTCCTCCTCCACACACAGCAGTGAGCTGTCTGTGTCACATTCACAAGTGAAGCTCTGGAAAGACAAACTGACCCACATGTAAGAATGGCCTGACAGAGTGTGCACATCAGAAACCCAGCACAGCCTGTCAGGTTTATTCACTTAGCAGTGTTAATCAAGAACAATGAGAAAATCAGATGTGGGTTTGATTTTCATTTGAGAAAAGCAAAATAAGACCATTGAGTTGAAAATGAATAGAAAGTAGTTTTTATGTGTTTTTGCTTATATGGCAAGGTAGTCTGGAAACAAATGAGAAAACTGTAAATACTTTAGGTGAGAAGTAGGCATTGAAGGCAAGTTTTAAGTGTTTCTATTAAAATCTAATTTAATACTTGGCTGGTAATAAAGGCAGCTGGGAGTGCATTTTATTAAGTTTTATTTTCTTAAGTAAAATACCAGTAGATAAAGAGTTGTTGTTGTTGGTTTTTTCATGTAGAAAAGTACACCAAACAAAGTAAAAATAATGCATGCTTCTTTGTGTTAGAATATACACTTTTAATTGCGTCCAAGGTGTTTGTATGCATCACTTCCCTTTGAATAACTCTGTTGTTGAGCTCTTGCCTCTTCAGGAAGAGGCTCCTCTTGGTCTAATGTTCTTTTGTTTTTCAGAGCTGCCCGCTGGCTGGGAAAAGATTGAAGACCCTGTCTACGGTGTCTACTATGTAGAGTAAGTACCCATGGAAAATCCGATATTGGTGAAATTATTAAGGCCACTCCACGTAGTTAAAAGGGAGGTTTATTTTGTGGGGTACTTACAAATGAGGGGGTAGGTTACAGGGTCTGGCAAGGGTATAGCACAATCCGGCGTTGTTCTCTGGAGAACTCTGCTCGGTCTACCTCCAGCGTCCAGAGTCCAGGAACCAAGAGAGTGAGTTCTTCCCGATCCTTCGTCTTCCGCTTCCTCCTCTGCCCCGCCTTGTGGGCGTGACCATTACCAAAGCCTCAGTGGGGGTTGGAACTTCCAGGCCAATGCTGGGATGGCTACCCACTACAATCCACACATTGTGCTTTGCACTCCTGGGCAGTTATGTTCATGATGGTATTGTTACAAGGTTCAAAGTAATAGTCATAATTTTATAATGAAAATATGAAGAACTTAGTGAATAAGTAGGTCATCCCTGAAGCTGAAGAAATTCAGAAAGGAAGTCAGTCCATGTGGCTTTTGTTAACTTCCAAATCACCGAGACCTGGTGTGTGTGACAGGTGCTCAGTGAGTGTTAGTTGAAGGCCATGGTATGGGAGAGCCAATAAAATAGCTAGTGCTCTCTCAGAGGGGCCTTACTGCCCTACTTTCTCATGCCTAGGTCTGAACTTCGCAATAATTACTTATTTATTCTGCTATTCTAAATGGTCTAGACACATCTTAATAATTTATGAAATGTTACCAGGAGTAAGAAGGCAATGGAAAACTGGGATGAGATGCAGGACCTGTTATCTGCCCCTCTTGGCCTGTCCCCAGGAGTCTCACCTCTTAGTGCATCTCTTCACTATGGACTTCATTCTGGCATTGAACGTGTCCTCTGTCATTTTACTAACACCATTGATTAGCAGGATACTAAAAGGAAATTTTAAAAATAACATATAAATCATATCTTTTACTCTGAGAAAAATGAGAGATAACTAATACAGTCCCTTTGAACAAGACAAATGCCATATAAATTTTGTATCATCGTTATCCTTCCTGTCATGGTGAAGATAAAAGGCCTTCTTTCTCTTTCCCATGTTGCTGGCAATAAAAAGTCACTCATATAATGCCCCTATAATAGGAGCACATTATGCAAAAATGCCAGGCCAAAGTAAGATGCCAGCATCATATTGTAAAGCAGTTCGAGGAGTTCAGTATAGGAAGTGCCCTTGACCAATACAAGTCCTGCTTCCTTCTGCAGAACAGAAAGGGAAGTATCGTCATCAGAGACACAAACAAAGCCATTTTTATTGACCCTAATAAAGTACATTTCCTGTGTGAGCTCTGAAGCTCTTTTATACAGGTGAACAGAGAGTCTTGTGCCAGATGAGGCCAGGCTTGCTTTGGTACTCAGCTGCCTTGTGCATTTAGTAAGAAAGGAAGTGGCTGGGCACCACTCTGAAGGAAAAAGAAACCTGGTCCTCAGGGATGAGATATTAAGTTACTCTGGTCTGGTTCTCTGTGTCGTTTAATGCCTGGCCCAAAGGAATCAAAAGGCAAATGGCTTTTTAAAAAGAATAAAAAATAGGGGTTGGGCATTTAGCTCAGTGGTAGAGTGCTTGCCTAGCAAGCACAAGGCCCTAGGTTCAATCCTCAGCTCCAAAAAAAAAAAAAAAAAAAGAAAGAATTAAAGATAATCTGCCAAGCCCATTTGATTAAACCCTTCTTTAAATTGAAAGTCTGAATTTCAAAAGTGATATTTGATGTTTTAGGTAATAACATAATAGGTATGTTCCCAGGTGTCTAATGAACTGTTAATTTTATATGTACATACAACATCTGCATATGTATATTCATGTATGCTTAGCATACATACAAAATAAATAAGGCCATCGCTCAAAAAACACACCTGTGTGGGTGGGTAGAGGGTTGTGTGCATGCATGTTTGCACGCTTGCCCTGACCTTATTAGTTACATAGTCATCTAAAATATCTAGGTCTTTGTCCCTGTGAACACATCACACATACTCAATTTGGCTATTTTTGGAGCATCTTTGTCTACAGGCTGTAATTTCCGTCTTTCCTCTTGGTCAGTCAATTAACATAGTTGACAGATGTTAGTGGAGTTCTTTCAACTTTACTCTTAGGTGTCTACATACCCTACTGTAAAGCCATCCAAGACTTTACCATTGAGTGCCACCGATAATATCACAGCCCCAACTAATCTTAATTTTCAGTAATTCTGAATGTACTTCTCACTGAATTTAAGTACCTCCCCTCTCTGGTGATAGCTTGGAAATTTGGGTAGAGTCACTGGCTCAAGTCTTAGAATTCAAAAGCAGCCATAGCTGAGTGAGCATGCTAGCTCATACTGTCAGAGCAAGCCAACTACTCAGAGGTACTTCCCTCCCCCATAAAATGATACAGTGTCCCTAACTACATGGTTCGCTTCTGTGATTTCACCTACTCGAGGTCAACTTTTGGTTGAGGGAGAAAGTTAGAGGGGAAAGGTTAGACGTAAATAAATCTTAAGTCTCAAGTTGAGTGTGATTCTGGCATGATGAGCACTCTGTCCTTGCTGTTCCATGAAGATCAGGCCAGGAAGCACCCCTTTGTCCAGCACATTTCTACCTTATGCACTGCCTACCTATTAATGGCCATCTCAGTTCCCGGGTCAGCTGCCACAGTGTCAAATGCTGTGTTCAAGTGTCCCTTATTTAACTTCATGGTGGACCCAGAGCACGAAGTGGAACAGGCCAGTGAACACGCTTAAGTGACAGGACAGAAGTTCTTTAAGTGACCACGGAAAGAAATCACGTGTGGAAACTGCTGGAGGCTGTGGTAAATCGTTGTTGTTGATCTTTTCCTGCAGTTGTTTTGTAGATTAAACTTCACTATAGGTGTGTGCAGATACATTGGAAAACCACAGTTCATATAGGACTAGATGTTATCCTAGGCTCCAGAATCCACTGGGGGTCTTGGAATACATCCCCTATAAACAAGGAGTTTCTGCTGTGTGAGTAAGAATACAGTTTGCCTTAGGACATTTACTAGGAATTTCTAATAAGATGCATTCCCAACTGACACCTTAGCTCTTAATGTGCATAAGCAGCTAGTAATGGAAATCGTGTTTATTTCTTATCTGCATATCCGCACCAGACCCTCTGTGTGGCGCCATTCCAAATGAAGGACTTACTGAGCCTTTTGCTCCTGGAATGAGTATTTCCTACCTGAAAACTGCTTTCCTTTCTTCCCAGCCACATCAACAGGAAGACACAATATGAAAACCCAGTCCTAGAAGCCAAAAGGAAGAAACAGCTTGAGCAGCAGCAGCAACAGCAGCAGCAGCAGCAGCAGCAGCCTCAGCCACCACAGCCAGAAGGTCAGCTGGCTTCTTTGCTGGAGGCTTTTGCCTAGCTGGGAATGTGGGGCAATTCCTAGGCACTGACACCCCCGTGTGGTCAGAGTTGGCCTTGATGACTGACTCCTCCTCTAGCCTCCCCTCCTCCCACAGCACACCCCAGCACACTGCTGAAGGGGGCGCCCCTGCACAGGCACCCAGACTTCTGCTTTGCTTTAACAGGAGCCTAGCCTGCAGAGCAAAGTCTGTCAGTGAGGGAATTTGGGGGCCCTGCACCATTTGCATGGCAATCCTTGTCTAAATCCAATATCTCTTTCATGTTTTTACTTCAAGCTGAGTTTCTGGGGGCACTAGACTCTGTTTTTATGTGCAGGTTTTTTTGTTTGTTTGTTTGTTTTTTGTTTTTTGTTTGTTTTTTTTTTAAACCCTGCACAGAAGGATTAGAGCTGGTAATCCTGAGTGCTTCTAGGAAGTTAGGAATTCATATTCATTGTAGAAATAAAAATAACCCAGGAGCAGAGTACAACATTAAATTTCCCAATGCTTGCCCCATCCCATTCTCAGATGTTCACTGTGCAAAAATTTTCTGGTATATACAAATTGGAAATATCAAAAACAAGATAATTTTGTGGGTAAATATATCCCAGGTGTATTTGAGCAACTTTTTTTTTTCACTTATTGTTTCTTAAACCTTCTTGAAGGTTTATTATAATTAACTCATAGTTTAAAGAGCTGAATAATATAGCATTTCATGAGTGTTTCTACTGATATGTAACCATCCATTAATAATATTTATATTTTCCCAATTTTTCATTACAATTTTTAAATGATAGGCTTTATACACTCTAAGTATAATATATGAATATCAATTGTATGAATATGAAGTATAACACTTTTGTTCCTACAATACTGGGTATAACTATATCTGCTATATAATTAATACACACACACACACACACACACGCGCGCGCGCGCGCGCGCGTGTGTGTGTGTGTGTGTGTGTGTGTGTGTGTGTGCGCGCGCGCGCAGTGGATATTGAACTCAGGGCCTCATGCTTGCCAAGCATCTACTCAACCATTGAACTACACTCCTAGCCCTTAAACATAATCAAATATAGACCTTACACTATAGGGATAGCCAAATGTTTCTATAAATGGCCACATACAAGTGTTTTAGCATTAATGAACATATAGTTCCCATAATAACTACCCATCTTTGTAATATGAAAACAGCTAAGATAATATGTAAATATAGGCATATCTGTGCGGATCAATAAAACTTCATGAATACTAATGTGAATCTCATAATTTTCATTTATCTGAAAATACTCAGTTTTAAGCTTTTAAAAATGTGAAAGATGTTCATGCCTTGTGTTTATACAAAAGTAGACGTTGAGCCCAATTTAGCTGGTAAGCCATGGTTTCCCACCTGCTATTCTTAACTGTGCAGTTTAGAGAACGAGCCTATTTGCCAGCTGAAAAGTTCTCTCCCTTAATCTCCTTTTTAATTTAAGAACAACTTGAATTTATTTTTTCTTCATGATAAAACCTAATAGTCTCAGAAAACGTGTTCTGAGCTGTGGGTGCATGTTAGCTGAGGGAAGATGGTTCTGCAGTACCTCTCAAGGGTCATTCACTGCAAGGTGTTCCTGGGCCTCCAGTGGCCGTGAGCTTAGAGTTAGGATCTGGTAATGGCTTCCCTTTCGGTCTCAGAGACAATGAAAGTTGTGTTTCAGCAAAATGATGGCATGTCTTCATCCAACTCACCATGCAGGACAGGCATGGTAGCAGACCAGCCCACTCCTCATTGAGCCTGGAGAAGGTTCTTCCCCATGTGGCTACCTTCAGGTGAATCCACACTTTAAAAAATCAAAACCAAAACTGTGTTTTCACTTAAAATCTTTCAAGTCTAATTTTTACCAGTTATGCCATATTTCTTTATCAAAAGCTCAAACGTGAGAGAGAAAGATCTTGCCATCTTTACCACCAACGGAGGTCCGTTGGCCTTTTCTTTTGCTCACCACCTGCTATGGATTCCTTGCTTTGCCTATTACTGGGAAGATAAATGGCGCAGCTGTTCAGAGACAAATCAGGAAACTGCTTCTTTTCTTTTTTCCAGAATGGACAGAAGATCATGCATCCCTTGTGCCCCCTGTTGCTCCTTCCCATCCCCAGAGCAATTCGGAGCCAGCCAGGGAAGCTCCACTTCAGGGTAATGTGGGTTTCTGATTGCATGATAGTTTGAGCTCTAGAGTTGCATGTTTTAATTTCTTCATTACATTGATTGAGTGTGTGTGTGTGTGTGTGTGTGTGTGTGTGTGTGCGCGCACGTGCGCACACGCTACCCCTACACTAGTGCCACATAATACATGTGGAGGTCAAAGTACAACTTGAAGGAATTAGTTCTCTCTTCTATCATATGGGGCCTAGGGAGCAAACTCAGTTTGCTAGACTTGGCATAAGGCACCTTTTGCCAAGATATCTTGCCAGTCCTAAAGTCTCATTTTTAAAAATGAGATTTTGCAACCCCCAAGCCTCAGTGCTATCAACACTTTTGGCTAGATAATTCTTTGTTAAGGGGACTGTCTTAAACACTTACTTATGGGATGTTTGGAAATATCCCTATGCACTTGACGTCAAGAGCATATACCCACCTCCCACTGGTACCATGATGATCTGGAAGATGCTCAGACACTGTTAGATGCTCCTCAGAACCATCCCAGAGTTGAGAATGAGTGATTTGGAGACCACAATATTTTTTAAATTGAGTGTTAGAAATTGAGATCCCAGGCAACATACTTGCTTTTGAGAAGTTTTTTCTTCTCAGTGTAAATAATTTTATCTTAAATGTCCTTTCCTGCTGCTGTATTTGAACTGGTATGTCTTTCTTACATTCATGGTGTAACCCCTTAGAAAGGATCATTTCTAATTTGAGTTCTTGAGCCTTGCTATAGTGAGTCCTTATTACTCCTCTCAGTGATGGAAGAGGCAGCATGTTTGGGTTACTTGTTTGTTTTTTGTTTTTTTGTTATTTTTTTCTGTTCAAACAAGAAAACTACAAATACATTGGATAGTGTTGTAGAATTATGGAATGTTGGTGATACAGAACCATTGAACCTGTGGCACATTGTCCCTGGTAGCTGATGTCATCATTAGAGCACTATTAATATCTTTGAGCACACACATGTATTTTACTGTGATAATTGTTTCCTAAAGAGACTGCAGTCTATCATAGCATGTTAATTAATGCCACCTGTGTTGTGGTGACCTTAGCATTGCTTGGAATCTAAAATTCCTCCTTTGGCTCGCGTCCTGTTGCTTCAGCTCTCTCATAGTAAGAGAGCTGTGCCAGCCTCATTTACCTGAACCAGCCACACTGGACCCCTGAAAAGTTCCGTAGACTCTTCCCTCCGTGTCACTGTCTCCTCCAACTCCTCTTTTCTTGCTCTTCCTTCCCATCCTTCTCTCTTAGCCATCCTGTACTCATCATTTAGAGAGCTTGACATGGAATTCGTCTTCACTTGTGTTGTGTTATGTCACAGTACTTTCTTCACTAAGCTTTAAATCCATGGAGGCCTGAGCCCAGGAGTTCGGCGTTTGTTTTGTTAATTCCCAATCAAGTAGAACACTACGTATGTTCTGCTGAAATTACAATATTATTGAGTGAAACCGTATGTGTATATATACATACGCACACATGTATTTTGTTGAGTGTTAGCTCATTTTCTTAAAAAGAATTGTCTTAGAGATGTACCACACTACAGATTGAAAGGTACAGGTCCTGGATGTACCATGTGTGTAAAGCACCAACGAAGACTACACATGGCATTTGTCCGTATGCTTCATCTCAGAGTCTCCCTGCTTTTTTTCCCCCACTTTGTTTGTTTGAGGCATGTTCTCACTATACAGCTCTGGCTGGTGTGGAACTAGCTGTATAGACTAGACTGGCCTCAAACCACAGAGATCCTCCTGTTTGCTTCCTCTGTCCTGATAGTAGAGGGCACATGTCTGGACACCACCACACCCAGAGTCCTTGGTGTCTCAGGCAGGTGCTCAGCTACTGATCCATACTCCTGGCTTTGGGTTCCTTTTTTTAAAATCTTCTTTAGTCCTATTGAACTTGACAGTGGGCTAAGAAAGTCGAGGTCCACCAAGCTCTCCACAGAAGTAACTGTTCTCACAGCCAATCTCCAGGGCGGCCTTCCTGTTGATCCCATCCCTTAGACATAGTCTTTGGAGTATATCTAACACTGAAGGAACACATTAACGCTGCTCTTGTTCTCTCTAAGCTGGGCATGTCATAAACTTCAACTTAGACTTTAGTCTAGTTGTTTGTGACTGGGTTACCAGCCTGCTGCTTACACATCTTAGTTTTGCACAATATCTAGTTTTAATGGTAAATCAAGAAGCCATTTTGCCAACTTTGCTTGGTGGTTAATTTCTAGACCAGATTCTCCTGTGACTAACTTTACTTACCAGCACCTGGTCATTTTGTAGATGTGTTCTTGGACAAACTCTCCAGCTTCCAGATTGGGTTTGGGGAGGGATTTCTACACTCCCTCTCCACACTGTACCCAAAGCCCAGCCCTATGATAACTGTTTTATTGAACCATATTACATGCCAGGATCCCCCACTAAACTCTTATCCATGATCCATTTTGCTAATTCTTGATAACTATTATGTGAAGTTGGTACCATCTCTGTCTCTCTGTAGATGTGCAATACTCAAATAGACAAGAGAGGTTTGTCACAAAGTAGTAGAATGTATATACAAATGCAGTTATTATTAGGAATCTGTGAACTTCTGGCTCATAACTTTTTATCATTCTACTTTTTGTGGAGCGCTTTATTTCATGAGTTAAGCTCTACTGTTTAGTAAAGTGTCACTGGTTAGATAATGTCACTTAGGTTTAAATTAATTGCAACTGAAAAAAATTAAAAATTGAATTTTTTTGGCCATTAGCCTCCTTTCCAGGCTTTGATATCTACTTACATGATGTAGTGACTGCCATATAGGTCGGTGTAAATACACAGTATTTCCAGTGCTGCAGTAAGTGATGGTAGATAGCTACCAGTCTAGAAATCCAAGTACCAGAGCCTAGAGTAGTTCTGACCTGTCAGAGAACACTTACGGGTAGTTCAAGGGCAGAGTTCTGACCCAGAAGATCCTCATTCAGTGGGTAAGAACTAAATTGAGTACTTTTTTAACAGCCACTCAGATGAGTTTACAAATACACAATCAGGGCTGGAGAGATGGCTTAGAGGTTAAGAGCACTGGCTGTTCTTCCAGAGGTTCTGAGTTCAATTCCCAGCAACCACATGGTGGCTCAGTCATCTATGATGAGATCTGGTGCCCTCTTCTGGCCATGCAGACACAGCACTGTATACATTAAAAAAAAAAAAAAAGAATGAATAAATAAGTAAATAAATAGATAGATAAATCTTTTTAAAAAAATACACAACCAAGTCTTACAACTACCCCCAAGAAGTTAGTGTCTCAGTAGATGGAGTAGACCACAGCGCAGCAACCAAGAGTATCAAATGCCCCGGCTTGTGGGAGAAAATAATTCCCAACTCACATTAACTCATGGCCCACTGATACCTTAAACTTGATAAAATATGCATTAATACAGAAATCATGATTTTGTCTCAGTGGTTATAATTCAGTAAGCTACATGGTGCATTTTCACATGTTCTGACTCTACCTATAATAGAACTGAAAGGTACCGATATGGTCACTTCTTGTCAGAGTTCTCAGCATCTTGCTGAGTCTGTTCATTATGCCCTTCCTTAGCATTTCATTCCTTCAACAGAAATTGTTGGAGCATCTCATACATATCAGACAGGACTCAGATTCTAAGCCCTAAATCTGCAAGTGGGTCTCCATGGAGCTTGACATTCTTGTGAGTTTAGTGCACGTACAGTGCTCCTTCAGCATGGGCACAGGAAAACAAGCTAGTCAGTGCGATGTGTACTATGTTAAAGGAGACAATTCTAGGACAAAAAGAAAGCAGGAAAGAGGGCTCGAACTATTGCAGAGACCTTGCCCATCTTAACATGGTCCAAGAAGTGTCACTGCCCATCGGCAGCTGTTGATGTCAAGCTCTCTAGACTCCTTCAGCCTCTTCTCTAAGACCTAGGCCATCTGACTTCCATATCCCAAAGTGAGTTTCAGAGCCCTTCTCCCTGTTCTCAACTTTTCACATGGTGTTGGCCTGGGAGCTGTCTCCCAGAAGGATGGTGGTGCCATCCTTCTCCCCACACCTTGGCCGATGACTGTGCCTGGCAAATCCTGCTAAATCTTGCCTCTCTTTAACCACAGTTACAGGACTGCCATTCATTGAGTTTCCAATAAGCCTTGGACTGCACTGGAGAGGTTTGTGAGCAGACCTCTGACTACAGCCAACTTGAAGGAGCCTTCTTTGTAAGAGCCAGAGACTTAAAAATATGCAATTAAAATTTGTGTGTGTGCCCAGAGACCTTTTTAAGCCTTTTAGTTATAGCTAACCAAAAATAACTTTCCTAACTGAGTGCCAAGGCTGCTAAGTGCATGGGGTAACTTCTTTTTCATCCTCTTTTTTATATATATATATATATATATATATATATATATATATATATATATATATAGAGAGAGAGAGAGAGAGAGAGAGAGAGAGAGAGAGAGAGAAAAGAAATAGAGCAGATGAGGAGGTTGTAACAAGGGCAGGACACAGCAAATGAAATTAGGAAAGAGTCAAATGGCCACTGTTTGGGATAACCCTAGAAATTCCAAAGAGCTTCTTGGATACAGAGAAGGACTTAGTGAAGCCTAAATATGACTTTGTGAGTTAGTTGTGAAATACAATTTTTAAATTTATTTCATTTTTTTGAGATTGTCATACATGAGTATTGTATCTACATCATTTCTATTCAGCTCTCCTTGTTCCCTCCATTTCCTCCCATGTCCCCAACTACCCCTTAAATCCATGACCTCCTCTTTCATTATTATTATTATTGTTATTATTATTACTACTACTATATTTATATACACACATATCGATATAACCTATTGAGTCCATTTAGTGTCATTTGTATGTACATGTGTTTAAGACTGACAATTTGGGATTAGATAATTTATCAGGAACTTGTACATGAAGAACACTGATATTCATTCTCATTCCCTCTCTCCCCCCCCCCCCCCCCCCACTGCAGCCACTGATTGCCTTTAGCCCTAGAAGTAGGCCTTGCAGAATTTCCTGTATCGACATTTGCATGTTAGCTGGTTGAGATTTCACAAGTGCAACTTTCCATCATAAACAGAAAGCACTATCTAGCATCAGGGGTCTTGGTCATCTGGCTCATAAGATCTTTCTGCTCCTCTTGCCTGATGTTCACTGAGCCTTGGGTATAGAGGTGGTGTCGTAGATGTATCTGTTGGGACTAGGAACCCCAAGGTTTTTTGTATTCTGACCAGTTAGTATTTCTGGAATAGTCTCAATCTTGGCTAAAAGAAGTATTGTTGGTGAGCAGAAAGAACTGTGCTTATCTCTGGACATGAGGATAAGTATTTAGTTATTTAGAATACAGTTAGAAATCATACTGGTTCAGGAATACAGCAGTAGTAGGTATTCTTCCAGGCCCTGTGATCTAATCAGCCAGTAGGTAGCTGGCTAGGTGATAACAGCAGGCACAGATTCCCTTCTACTGAATGTGTCTTAAGTCCAAAAAGACAGCTTATTCATTACCCACAGGAGGAAAGTGCAACCACTGCACCATTGAGGGTATCTTGCCAGGCTGGCCATTGTTGTGGTTCATAGGCTTTACAGCTGGGTAGGATTAGTGACTACTTTGCTTCCTTGGCAGCTTGTGTAGCACCTTCAGATACTTTGAAAGCCCGTCTTCAGGGAGGGCCTTTCCAGGTCAGTTCCAACTCCATTCTTTGAAGTCCTGTGACCAAAGCATGTGTTGTCTTCAGCAATAGGTACCTGCCTTAAAATTCTGGGATCAGCCAAGGTCAGTGCCAATAGCCTATATTGTTTAGGGGCATCTCTTGTAATCTTCTGATCAACAGCTTGGAGAGAGATTCCCTATGCCTGCCACTGGGGGTTTTATTCTATGGCTCTTACGAGTGTTATCACCCCATGTGGTATAACTCCATTTAAGCTATGTGTATGTATGTGCATATGCATCCACATGCATACATATATATTATATACGTGTTTTTAAGTAAGCTTATAAAATATATCTCTCTCTGGCTTTACAAACATCCTTAGTGTTATTTATCTTTAGAACATATCTGGAGCTCTAGCTCAGACGCTAAGTACTGCCCCATGAGCATGAGTCCCTGAGTTTGGTCCCCAGAGCCCACAGGAAAAGGCTAGACATGGTGATACACTCTTCTAATGGCAGCCCTGGGGGGCAGGACAAGAGGATCCCTGAAGCTCTGTGACCAGCCAGCTTAACCTAATTGTTGAGCTCCACGCCAGTGAGAGACCCTGTCTCAAAGGACCCAGACAGTTTTCTGAGGATGAAACCTGAGGTTGTCTTCTGGCCTCCACACACATGAATACACCTATACATATACAGACATGCATATGAACATATACACATGCTTAAAAGCAGGGAAACCTTAGTATGAGTGAGAACTGCTAAGTAATTCCTTTCCAGGAAAATGGCTGAATTTGAACCTATGTGGCTCTTGTAGGAACTAGTTTAGTTTGGGGATTTTGTTTCAGCTTCTGCTTTTGCTGCTTTTTTAAATACTCTAAGTAAGCCAAATGCCCTAAGGTTTTTGTTGGTGGTGGTGGTGGTAGAGGTAGTGGTGATGGTGTTATTGTTGTTGTTGCTGTTAAAAGCAATAAACCTTAGCAATGAATACATGTTAGCTATTTCTCAGAATGTTACAAGCTGCACCAAATAAGACAAGTCCATTGACTTTGGAATGCCATTTGAAGTAATGACTTTTAATTTTCCAAATAGTGACACTACATTTTTGTCAAGCTACACTTGGTGACCTGATATTATCCATGGATTTTTGTTTGGAGCCTTTCATTTGGTTAAAAAACTGAAGTTTCTGCTCCATTGGCCCTATGCTTAGAAGCTATGTCCATAGTAGCACATTATAGTAAACACTGCAAAATAGAAAAGAAAACTATGGCACAAAGCAAAGACCAGAAGCTTCCTTTAAGGAGGCTGTGGAAGCCCAGTAGCTGTGAAACCCTGTAGGCTGAAATTCAGGGAGAATGTCACAATCCTGAGACTGGTATTTTGTCCTCTTCTCTTTTCTTTTGGACCTGGAAGCTGACATGCCTGAGACAGAGCTGTACCTGAGAGAATGCCCAATGATTCTGACACACTAGGTTGGATTCCTGCCCTGCACACCTGTAATCCAGCACTTGAGGGGTGGAGGGAGGAAAAGCAGAAACTCAAAGTTATCTGTGTCTGTATAAGAGGTTGGAAGCCAGCTTAGGCTACATGAAACCCTGTCTTGAAAGACAGAAAGACAGTCTCAATGTATGACAGTATAACTATGATACCCCCCTCCTAAACAGGGTATGCAGGCTCACCCTCATTCCTGCAGTCAAGAGAGGAGTTTTAAAACTGTTTGCAGGTAGATGTGTATAAACATGCCATGTATGTGCAGATGCCCATAGGGAACAGAAGAGGGCATCAGATTCCCTAGAGTTGGACTTACAGCAGTTGTGAACTACCTCTGTCATACCCATTTCTTTAAACCCCCACAGACCACCAAGGAGCCCATTTCCAATGCAAGCATATAAAGGTCCTTTTCTTGTTAGGTTCAAACCTGGGCCACTGAACAGCAGCAGATGGAGGGAAGTGTGGTGGCAGCAGCAGGCCCAGGGGTAGAGAGTTTTTATAGGGAAAAACTGCAAGCCGGGAATTACATGTTTTGTCAACCTGGGATTGGCTAGAAGGGATATTGGGCAAAGTGATTTTTTGAAACTATTGGTCTAGGCTTTGGGCACGAAACCACATTTGAAACTATTAGGTTAGACTTTTGGCAATTAACCACAACTTGCTCAGCAGGATTATCTGGGCTGCTCAGCAGGATTATCTAGATATCTTCAAGGGCCATAAGCCGCAGACAGAATGTCTGCAGGAGCATACTGCCCTGCATCTGTTCGAGTTGTCATGGCACGTTCCTGAGGTCCTTCCTGGAACTGAGTACAGCAGGTGGTCTAAGATGGTGGCCCTTCCCTAAGATGGAGTCTGTATTGCCTCCACACCTGATATGTCACTGAAAACCAAACTTGGGTCCCCTGGAAGAGCAGCAAGTGTTCTTAATTTCTGAGTCATCTCTGATCCCCCAGAGGCCCCTCTGTGTCCAAAGGCCTCAATCTTCGTTCTTGAACAGCTGTCTGCATTGTCTCATAGCATCCTTAATTCATTCACAGGTATATTCACGATGAATTTCCTTGTCTTTTTCTCTTTCTAATCTAAACCAGGCAAACCTTTTTTTACAAGAAACCCTTCTGAGTTGAAAGGCAAGTTCATTCACACCAAGCTACGGAAAAGCAGTCGTGGCTTTGGCTTCACAGTGGTTGGAGGGGATGAACCTGATGAGTTCCTGCAGATCAAGAGCCTCGTCCTAGATGGTCCCGCTGCCCTGGATGGCAAGATGGAGACAGGTGAGTCCACATGGCCATAGCATGTTCCATGTGGTAAGGCCTGTGCCCACATCTGAACAAGGGCAGACAGCATCAGGATTCCTTTAGATGTGTCTTTTCCACACCTGGCAGTGAGCTAGAGCCTTCTCTTAGAATACCCTACATCCTCATTCCAGATGAAAACCTTTGAAAGTACTTTGACTTTAGAAACCTGTAGTAATTTACCAAAAATGTAGATCCATTTGAATAAATGAATTCTAAACTTAAAACCCCAGTGTTATCAGTTAAAATATCCAATCTGGTTTTGGCTGGTGGATACCCCACCCCTACCCTGTTTCATGCAACTTCATATTGAAGGTACAGAAGAACTAAAATCTCACTTCTGCTTCATTAGGATTTTGAATGGGCCTTAGAATCACAAAAGATAAATCAATAAGAGGAAAGCATTTGCATTCATTTAAGATGAGTTTAAAACCAGCTATAAAGGCACTCAGATAGGTATGGAAAAAGGATCACAAATTGAAGGCCAGCCTGGGCTGCATAGGGAGACCTTGACTCTGAAACTGCCACCCTAAATACAAAGAATGAGTGGGTTGTGACACAGGACCCTCAAAAGTAAATAGCTGCCCAGAGATGATGTGCAGCACTTGGTACAGCAAACAGAGTAGGTTGTAAGAATGTGACAAGGACACACAGGCTTGGGCTAGAATAGAGAAGTGACTGGGAAGTCAGGTTTAACAAGGTCAGTGTGTATCGACTCCTCCTGGTGTTGGCTTCTTATCCATAGTAATGAGGATGTACTGAAGTCAGAATGCTGCTTCTCCTGTGAGAACGTCGTCTAGGTGAAGTTCTCAGGAGGAATCAGCGAGTCCCTCTCTCAAGCATCTTTAGCTCAGAACAGGCCTGTACTGAGTGAGGAATGTCAGGCGGTGGGTTCTGAACATTAGGAGAATGTGATTGCAGCAAGGTTTTTTGGTGCTGTTGTTTGACCTCCTCCCTCACCTTTTACAGGGGATGTAATTGTCAGCGTGAATGACACCTGTGTTTTGGGACACACACATGCTCAAGTTGTAAAAATCTTCCAGTCCATTCCTATTGGTGCCAGTGTGGACCTTGAACTCTGCAGAGGTTATCCATTGCCTTTTGACCCGGATGACCCTAATACAAGTTTAGTGACCTCGGTGGCCATTTCGGACAAAGAACCAATTATTGTAAATGGACAAGAGACCTATGATTCACCAGCAAGCCACAGTAGTAAAACCGGCAAAGTCAGCAGCATGAAGGATGCCAGGCCAAGCAGCCCTGCAGACGTGGCTTCCAACAGTTCTCATGGTTATCCCAATGACACGGTCTCTTTGGCTTCCTCCATAGCCACGCAGCCAGAGCTGATAACCGTTCACATAGTCAAAGGGCCAATGGGCTTTGGCTTTACGATTGCAGATAGTCCCAGTGGGGGTGGCCAAAGAGTGAAGCAGATCGTGGACAGTCCCCGCTGCAGAGGCCTCAAAGAAGGGGATCTTATTGTGGAAGTGAAGAAGAAGAACGTGCAGGCTCTGACACACAACCAAGTCGTGGATATGCTGATTGAGTGTCCAAAGGGAAGCGAGGTCACACTGTTGGTGCAACGAGGAGGTACGTAGGTTGATTTTGTTTTTTGCTTTGGAAGTCTGAAATGCATTGGTTGGCTTGCTAGTCTTCAACTATTTGAGGGTTCTTTGCTTTGTTTTGTTTCTTAAAGATTTGTTGTTCTTCTTTTTCCTGTTTGAGACACTAGAAGTTGAACACAGGGCCTTCAGCATGCTAGGCAAGCACTGTGCTACCAGGCTACATCACTAGCCCTAGGCCGCTTTTACTTAGGCATTTGAAAATACTTTGCAAATGTCTTTTGGTTGCTCTGAACATTCTTCACAATAAAGTTTATATATTGTGTTGCATACATAGAATTAGACTGACTCTATAAAACAAATCCTGCATCTTGTAAAAATAAGTAGGATTTGTCTCTTAAAAGCAAGTACGATTTCTCTTGTAAGACTCCTGGCCCTGGCCTTCCCAGGCTGAAAAAATGTCCCCTTGAGTCTACTCTCCCAGCCTCAGTTCTCATTATTCTGCTGCTTCCACTGGAATTCAGCCACACTGCCTTAGTCCTTTCCCGCCTCAGGACCTTTCTATTTCCTCGGCCCAGTTTCTCCCGGATTTCTCCCTAGGGAGTTATCTATCTCACTATCTAAGTTAACCATTGACACATCCACGACATCTCTCCTGAATGTCTGTCTTGTGATAGCCTTTATCACAGTCAATATTATTAATTGTTATCATGAGCCATCCTTTTAGACTTTTATCTTCATTTCTTTCTCTTTCATGGGTCGTTAAGTTCTGTGAGCCAACACACACATCTGCACATTGTTGTTAACCCTAGCATTTAGCACACCTGACTCCTTTTAGAACAATGCTATAGAACTCACGTCATCTTAGCCTCAGCATTAAGCTTCCTTCTTTCTCCTTGCCTAAGCCTCCCATTTTCTTCCTCAGTAGCACTCTTTGTATTTCTTAATTTCAGTATTGAAATGTCTCACTACTGGGGTGTGAACTTGTAACTAGTTGTAGCTTATTTTTGTTCACAGAAGGCCTGAGATTGTCTCCCTTCCCCGCCCCGTCCTCTTCAATGTGACATTTCATGCATAACATAGTTGAGCCCTTAGAAAGGAGATTAGTTATCAAACGTGGTTTCTTTACAACAAAGGTGCTCATTTGAAGCTGCGTTTTGTGTTATCAGAGTGATTAGGGTCACTGAAGGAAACGCAGAACACAGCACAGCTGTTGAGTTGGTTAAAATGTTCTTCCAACTTTCGGGAGCAGTCATCAGAACCATTGTGCAGGCAGGGTATGGTGACGCACACCTTTGATCCCAGTATTTGGAAGGCAGATGCAGGTGGATCTCTGTGAGTTCAAGGCCAGTCTGGTCTACCTAGTGAGTTCTAGCACAGTCAGAGATTCATTGTGATACCCTGTCTAAATTTTAAAACAAACAAAAAAACATTGTGCAAACTGATTTGGCAAAACACTCTAGTACATTTTGAGCCCTCCTCTGGTTCTGAGACCACTTGATACCCAGAAAGCCGATCCCTAAAAGTGATCTGGGTTCATGTAGACAGATCTCATCTGATCTTTACCATTTCCTTTGGATGGGAAAGTAGCAGCTACTAGTAGAAGCGAATTGTTACCCCATTTCTGGTTCTACTGTTCCTGGTCTCGAGCTCTGCCAGCTTAGCTCTGAACAATGTTGATTTTTGTATACTTGTTCACATGTTCACTTGTTCACAGAGAGGCATCTCTCTCTGATCCAACTACTGTGCATTTCACAGCCAGTCTCCTCTCCAACCTATTTTAATCCTTCTTCTCTATTGAGTGTATTGTGTACTGGGCTTTTCTATCATTAGATTAACTTTTAAAGGTACCAAAACATAGTTTTGTGATAATCTACTAACTCAACTCATACTGTATTTGCCTAAAATAGCAAAGAGTTTATGATAGAAATATATACCCCTTCTTTTAACTAAGTCTATCTTTTCTTAATTCCTGAGACTGTCTTTCTGTTGATGCTATTGCATTTTATAACATTCATATGGAAAGATCCAGAATATATTGCCTCATTAGTCAACATCTACATGGTTTACTCTACAACCTGAGTAATTTAAAATCACTGTAATAGCGACAGTCTGTAAAGTGCGCCATACACCCTGTGTTTGATTTATGTGTAGGATGGGAAGTTTGTACATCTGCAGTTGGCAGGCCATTGCCAGCTACTATTAATCTTTCTCAAAAGCATAAAAATATATTTGCTTGTGCCATGCATTAGTTGTTTGCATCGGGGCTGACATTTAATCATCCCTCCGTGTGGTGGGGGTGTAAAGAGAATGTTAGATGAAGAAGCATGACAGCAGCTGGGTGAGATGAGGAAGTGAGCGGTCAGCTCACTGACTGCTCATGAATCTCATTGCTGTCATAGTTTCTGGTAAACAGATTGATTCACTCATCAAATTCACATCGTCCGTGGTGCTCTAGCATCCATGTTGGGAGGATGGGGTTTCCTATGCCTTATAAAATGGATTTGTTTTCCTTGGTGGCAGAATTGGATGTTGGTGGCATCTGTTTTCATTCCTAAGTCTCATGTTCATTCTTGATGGTTGTCCTTGGTTAAATTTACTGTGTGTGTGTGTGTGTGTGTGTGTGTGTGTGTGTGTGTGTGTGTGTGTACATGTCTCTGACTTCCTTTCCATGGGGAGGGAAATAAGGCAGAGGGTGAAACAGGTTTTCTTCATTTCCGGAGTCAGTTTCTGGGGTTAGGCTTGGATTTGCCAGGGTTGTTCTCCCACAGGCTGGCTGGCTGGGACTGTCACAGGTTGTCCCTAGCGTCTCAACTAGATGTCCTTCCTGCTGTTGCTCCCGCTCTGGGTTTGTCTGTAAGGCACAGCCCTCCTTGTGCTGTCTTTTCAAGTGTGTCCTTCCCTCTTCCTCCCTCTGCTGTGCAGATAAGAAAGAGCTTTCTTTCTGTTGCGGCTTAAAATTGTACCAGCATCTGCAGTCAGCAGTCTGCCTCTGAGTGCCGGTGTGAGTCTGAAGGACTTCTTGAGTGGTTAATTAATAGTTCTTCAATGTGCTAAAGAACTTGCTCTGGACAGGTTTTCCTATGTTTAAGGGGAGTCAGCACATCACCTATGCCCCCACAGCACACAATGCCTTGCCTGCTCAGCTAACGCACACCTCTGTGCTTCTCTTTCCGAAATAATTCTGTGTTGACTTGAAGTTTGACAGTGTTTTGTTTTGCCACAGTGTTTTGTGAATGTGGGAAAATGTGTGCTGTGCTTTGGAGAGGAAGCATCTATTGGAAATATAGCTGAACTGGGTCTGTCAGGAGTGAGCAGGTCTCTGGGTTAAGCTGTGTCCTTAGCATTTTACCTCTTGCCCCAACATTCCCTTCTTCATCCAAAAAAGAAAAAGCAAGTTTTGAGCTGGAGGACCTTTTGGGCTCCCATTTCATAAGGAGAATGATTCCACTGTTGTGGAGACAAGACAGTAGAGTTGGAGCCAGAAGAACATTTGAACTGAACCTGTTTCCTGCCTTCACTGTGTGTGCTTTTAGACACATCTCTCACCTTCCCTTAGCTTAATTCAGAATGTAACAAAAGAGAGTGCCTTGTGTGCATGATATAGGTAAATAAGAAGTAGCTGCTAGTGGTCCATCCATGGCGTTTTACTAATATTGCCAAGTCCTTTTCTTGGGTGGAGGTCATCACTGGCTTCCGGGAATGACGTCAGTAATGGAAGAGGGGTCTGCTCCACAGTGTACATGAACCATAACATATTCAGAGTTCTTCCAGTGATGTCAACAGTAACGGAAGGGGCGTCTGCTCCATAGTGTACGTGAACCATGTCATGTACAGAGTTTTTTTTGTCAAGCCACTAAGTTATTTTTTAGGATCTGATTCTTAAGTAATGAAATTTTAGGATTCCCAGAAGGTGGGATCTGTGCCTTTTTTCTTATACCACAGATGTTTTAAGGTAGACTGCCTCATCCACAAGTCACAGAAAAATATTACCCATATTGTAACACAAATCTTAAATGACCTTATTAATAAAAACAAACCTGGAGCCAGGTATTGGGGTGAATGCCAAAAGATCAGAGAAACAGAACAAGCCATAGCCAACCTCACCTTGCCAGTTCCTCAGCTGATCTTGTTTTCTCAGACTGGAAACCTGTGTCCTCATCCAAATGGATCTCAGCTGAACTGCTGCTAAACGCTAAAAGCTTAAAAGGCTCTAGTTCCTGGTCCTCATGCCTTGTATACCTTCCTGCTTCAGCCATCATGTCCTGGGATAAAGGCGTGTGTCACCATGCCTGGCTGTTTCCAGTGTGGCTTTGAACTCACAGAGATCCGAAGGATCTCCGCCTTCGTAATGCTAAGACTAGAGGTGTGTGTGCCACCATTTTCTGGCCTCTATGTCTATCTAGTGGCTGTTCTGTTCTCTGACCCCAGATAAGTTTATTAGGGTGCACAATATATTGGGGACACAATATCACCACACCATATAGCTTTGTAACCTCCTCAATTCACTGAAGAAGAGCAATGATACATACTTCGGGGAAAATCAGATGTGAAAACAGTGGCTGAGTCCTTGCTGTGGGTCAGACATGTTAGCATGGTACAGTCACACACATTCCAACACAGACACACACTAAACCTAGTGACATCTCACTTTTGCAGGCAAACCGGAATTACTGTCATGCGCAGGGCCCCTCTAAGTGGGAGCCTCTGTAAAATGAAGGTGCTTGTTTACTGCCTCCTACAATATGAAAGAAAATGTGGAGGAACTGGAGTGAGGGGTGGAAAGAAACTCCAGCTAGACTTGAGTCACAGAGGGGCAAAGCAGGGGTTCTGGTTCTGTTGGGAAAGCATGCAGAAGATTTATAACTCAGACAACAAACCGCCATTGCACCAGGCACTGACCTTAACGTTTTGCATTCACTTGACATAGAAGTCCTGGAGCCCTCTGAAAATGGTGCAGTATTAGTTCCATGTTTTAGGAGAGGTTGAATTCTCAAGAGTGTCAGATTTTCCCCAAATTGCATACCTGGTTAAGATTTGAACTAGGAATCTGGGGTGCAGAGATTTGTGCTTAAACACTATGCTTAAAAAAAAAAAAAAGCTTCTGGCATTAAAAGGAAAAAGAAAAAAAAAGTTTCAGTCGTCTAAACACAGCATTAGTGTCAGTGTCTGTGTTTGTGTGTAAGTATGTGCTTTATGTGTGTGTATATAAGTATGCTCATATGTGTATGTATCTGTGTGTGTCACTGTGCCTGTGTGTGTGAGTGCGTGCTTCTGTGTATGTGGGTTCCTTTCTATCCACTTATGTGTGTATATGTTTGTGTGTATGAGAAAGTATGAGTGTAAGTATATGCCTTTGTGTGTGTGTGTGTGTGTGTGTGTGTGTGTGTGTGTGTGTGTGTGTCATCTATGAGTGTGTATCTACTCTGTGTGCTGCTTCTGAAATGGTGCAAACCCATCATAATTAGGAACACAGTGAGCTGTCTGGCTGTGAGTTAAACTGGGTGATCAGGCTCCTCTCTTTGCCCTCTGGTCTTGGATTGGAGAATGAATTGCAAATTGCACCACTTAAGTGTTTGACTGCCAGAATGTCTCACACTGAGCTGCAAGGCCCCAGGAAGGGAAATTCAGGTTGTTCCCAGAGTGATACCCTGATCTAGTTGAGTACTACATGTTCTCCTCCCAAATGCTGTCCCTCTCCCTGTTAGATCTCCAGGCTCAGTACATCTCACCCCTCCCTGGTCTCTGCCAGGCACCCTTACGGCACTTGGCTTTGTGCTGGCCTCAGAAGAGGACTCGGGTGCTTCCGTCCACACTCTAGCTGGAGTGGATTAAAGTCAAGTCAAGGCCCTTCTCACAGCCGAGCGGCTTCCCATCATTCAGTGCAAACTCCACAGTCCTATGTCAAGCCCTGCCATGTGATATCCACTCTCTGCTCTTTCTTCTCCCAGAGAATCTCAGGACTCCATTCCTCACATCCTCTGGCCTCTGCTCTGAGATCCTTTCATCTCAGAGGCTGGCTCTGACCATGCACATAAAGTGAAATGGCATCAATCACCATCCCTCCCTGTTCTCTGGGTTTTAGAAATTTTAAAGTCCTAGTGTTTAGAGCACGTTTCCTCCTTTATCCTTTATCCTTAGGCTATACATCCAAGACCTTCAGTGCATACCCTATAGCCCGGCTAGTACCCTCCCTCCCATGTACGTATACACATACTTACAGTAAAGATTACTTTGTTAAGCACAGATGAGACCAATAATAGCCAATAATAATCAATAATTAGAACAATATGCATGTCTCTTTTGCCAGCATACAATTCAATACCTATGACTTGTTTATTTCTTGGAAATTTCAAGTTAGTATTTTCAGACTTTGAATGACTTAACCCTCAGAAAGTATCACCTCAGGTAAGGGACAGGTTCCTTGTACTTACTTGGGGTCTCTATGAGAGCTGGAACTCAGTAAGTACTTTATCCTATTACCTGAAATAGAGCCCGGCCTATGAGAGTTATTCAGAAAAATCACATGGATTAATGGTTGACTTTTCCTTAAGGAACCCGTAACTTGGGTATGTCTTAGTTTCTACAGCTCTTTAAGAAGCCTACACCCATGCTCAGAGATGTGCCTCCCTTTCTTCTGAGCATCTCTTTCTCTTAATTTTCATGCTTAAACCTATACACAACTATTTTTATGAAATCCCAACTCTGGTTCATTAAGGGGAAAGAAACCCACAAAAATCACATGTACTGAATGAACAAATGAGACATCTCAGGCCGTGTTTCCTGAACAGCGCTCCTTAGCCAAGCTTCCTGGGATGTGATTACTAGAGGGATAGCTGGAGGAAAGAACCCACACCATGCAGCAAAACAGTGCCATCACCTGGATCTCAACTCAGATCCGGTTGTTTGCAAAGCCTGAGTACTGTCAGACTGCTCACAAGGACAGGGAATTGTGTTGATCAAGAGCATCTGTAAGCTAAGATGCCAAAGAATCAATTGGATATATTGGTATTACTGCCTTGCATAATAAAAAAGAACTCCACTAAGTATGAAGTCATACTCACTGTCATATTTTTCCTTCTGTTCCAAGGTACACAGTTAAGAGAAATGGTAAAATAAAGGGTATCCAAGGCCTCACTTCTGGGAGAAAATAACTTACACCCGAGCCACACTTTCTGCCATGACTGGCCATAGGATTCACTGGCCTGATTGTTAACTGCTGAGCCATCTCTAGCCCCTCAGCCAGCTTTATTATACAGCCCAGGACCACCATCCCAGGGATTACCAATGCTCACAGTGGACTGTGCCCTCCCATCAATCAACAACCAAGAAAATTCTTCTCAGAGATATGGCTACAAGCCAATCTGATCCAGACTATTCCTCAATCAGAACTCCCTCTTCTCAGCTGACTCATGGCTAGGATGTCAAGTTGATGGTAAAGACTAACCATGACAGAGATTTATTTAAAATTTTTCAACTATACCCAACTAGACTGAAAGACGGCTCAGCAGGTAAAAGCGTTTGCTGCCAGCCCTGCCAACCTGACTTCAGTCTCTGGGTCCCACGTGACGAGAGGAGAAAACTGACTTTTGCAACTTGTCCTCTGACCTACACACTCACACATGCGTGAACAATGCACACACAAGTAAAGTTTTAAAAAAAATTAAAAACAGAGGCTGGACTGCCGGCTCACTGGCTAAGAGCACTTACTGCTCTTGCAGAAGTCCTAGGTTCAATTTCAGCACCCACATAGTGGCTGAAAACCATCTGTAACTCCAGTTCATGTGATGCAATGCCCTCTTCTGGCATGCACTGGCTACTGCATGCACTCAGACATAACACAGAAAACAACTTTCTTTTTTATTTAAAACGTTGCAGACATTGGTGGCCCCTGCCTTTAATTCCAGCATTCGGGAAGCAGAGGTAGGCAGGTCTCTCTGAGTTCCAGGCCAGTCAGGTCTACATAGTGAGATCTTACCTTTAAAATAAATAACAGCCACCCTCCTGAATGCTTAAGGGAAGCTCCTTGTCTGTGTATCCAGCATATTGGGCATTAACAGCTTAGATGCAAGATTGTAAAACATCAGGAGCAGGAGTGGGGATTTAGCCCAATGATAGAACGCTTGTGTAGCAAGTGCAAAGTCGGGGTTCGATCCTCAGCTCAAAAAAAAAAAAAAAAAACATCAGAAGCGAACTTCTGCCCTCCAGGGTTCTCCCATTGTACTGCAAGCCTGTATTTAAGACCTCCCTCCTTCAATAAATGGCATTCAGCATTCAGAGAAGGAGAAGGAGAAGAGGAAGAAGAAGAAGGGTTCAAGTTCATGATGGGGAAACCCACAGAGACAGCTGACCAGTGCTAGTTGGAGCTCACTGACTCTGGACTGACAGCTCAGGAACCTGCATGAGACTGAACTAGGCCTGCTGAATGTGGGTGACAGTTGTGTGGCTCAATCTGTTTGTGGGGTCCCTGGCAGCAGGACCAGGACTTATCCCAAGTGCATGAACTGGCTTTTTGGAGCCCATTCCCTGTGGTGGGATACCTTGCTCAGCCTTGATACATTGGGGAAGGGCTAGGCTCTCCTTCAACTTGGTATGCCAGATTTTGTTGACTACCATGGGAGGCCTTACCCACTCTGAGGAGTGGAGGGGGGTAGAGTGGGAGGGAGGTGAGGAGGCAGGAGAAGGGGAGGGAGGGGGAACTGGGGTTGGTATGTAAAATGAAAAAAAATTAATAAATAAATATATTTTTTAAAAAAGATAAAAAAAAATAACAGCTAAAATAATTGCATATGAAACGTGTGACCTGCCACCTAAGCTATAAGCAGTGTACAGTTGGTCAGAACTCCACTCAAGAGGAAGCTGATGACACCTCCTGAGTTGATGGGCATGGTCTCTCCAAGTGACGTCACAGCTTACTTAGGGTGTTTGGGTTTTGGAGTACTATCAGACAGTTGAGGCCTTGGTTGGATCCAGTGTGAAGCCTGATTCCTTCAAGGTGGTTAGAAGTTGTTCAAGTTAAAATTAGCAAACTTCTTGCACTTCCATGGTGCTAAGCAGGATGGCGTTCACATTTGCTATTAAGGAGCCTTCTGGCCTTTATTAGTAATGCAGTTTGAAGTTGTTATTTTGGTTTATTGCCATGGCTTAAAGTCATCAAGGATTTTATTTTGGAATTCTTCATAAAATGTTAGGTCACATTTGCATTTGAGATGACTTACACCGAGATAGGAGATAAATATAAAAATGTTTCTATTTTGGTTGTGTTTCATTATATAATGCATAAGAATTGCTTCGTTTTCATGTCTTGGGGAATTCTAGTTTCTTTAATTATATTTTGTCTTAATTTTTAAATTTAAGTATATTGCTTATTTGTTCAAGCATTTATAGGTGGTGTCAGATGTAATTGGACAATTGGAGTTCATTCCTTTATATGCTCTTTTTAATATTTACTATTTTGGATGATATGTCTGGCTATTTGTGTGTGAGTATGTGTACCTGTACACACGTGCAGGCCCAAAGTCAACCTTGGGTGTTATCCTCCGGAGCTCTTCAGCTTGGGTTTTGGTCTCTTGTGAGCCTAGAGTTCACCTGAGTAGGTTTGGCCAGCTGGCCAGTGAGTCTTGGGGGTCTTTTGGCTCCAGCTACCCAGAACTGGGACTGTAAGCATGTGCTACCATGGCTGGCTTTTTCACATGAGTTGTGGGGATTGGACTCAGGTTTCATGCTTGGCCTTTCCAACTGAGCCCTCTCCTGAGCCCCGTTCCTTAATATTCATAACACTGAGTGGTTGACACGTCTCAAATGAATAATTTTTTTCCTATGGGTGAGGGCCTCATCCCCCTTGAAGGTAAGTATAATATCCCTAACATATGCACATTATTTATTATAAATGTGTATGAGATTTATCATTCTCATTAAAAAATAGTGGCATCCCCCGGCTTTTCTGGAAGAGTGGTGGTAGCATTTCATTGGCTGGGCTGACAGCAGTAAAATTACTGTTCTGTGCTGCTACTTACAGAACTGCTTCTGAATGTTAAAGACAATGATTTGTTGTCTCTTTGGGGAGGGGGGCAAATTTATTCACATTATGTGCCTGGCATTGCCTAGACACAGGGAGCAGAACAGAATCATCTGCAAAGAAAACAGAAAAGGACTTGGTTTCTTGAAATGTGCGTTCCGTGAAAGGTGCAAGGGGACAAAAATCGGCAGGTGAACAGGAAGGTGTCAGGCAGAGGAGGGTGCTGGGACCAGATCAAAGCTCAGGAGTAGGCAGGGTGGGGGCAGTTTGGAAGGGAGACGCCTCTGCATTAGTGGGCAAAACATGAGCCACCACAGGGGAGGAAGGAAGAGATGGAAGGAGGGCAGTGTGGCTGGAGACTAGAGATGAGCGTCATAACTGACATCAGGAGCTGGGGACAGGGACGGCGACTTGGAATGCCATGTTCATAGTGGGGTCCGCTTTCACCCCGTGGAAGGAAACACTTGCACTAGCACTGGCAGAGCATGCCTCTAGCCAGTGTGAAGGAGCGCACTAGAGACTGGTGAAGGCTTGAGCAAGCTTCGGCAGCTCCGAGAGACCACAGTTCCGATCACGCGCAATGTGCCGTGGGCCGTTAGGGGGAGTGGCGTGATGCAGTGGATGAGTTGTAAGGAGGGGTGACAGTTGTGTGTAAAAGTCAGCTAGTAACTGTTGTCGGCTTTATGGGCCTTACAGCCTCTGTATTACACCACTCATCTGCCCTGGACCAGTAGCATGCAAATGCACGGATTGTTTGTGTTCTAAAAACACTTGATGTGCCTTACTGTTCTGGTTGCAATCTGTTGTGACAAATTCCATGGCCAAAAGCAACTTGGGGAGAAAAAAAAAATTTTTTTCAGCTTATACTTCCAGGTCACAGTCCCATCATTGAGAGAGGCCAGAACAAGAACTCAAGTGAGAACTTGAGGGCAGGCCTTCTTAGTATTCCACACATGTACCACTCATAACCAGGGAACTCATGTACAGGCAAGGAAGTACTGCAGAAGCCATGAAAGAATGCTGCTTGCTAAACCCGTGCTTAGCTAGCTTCCTACACAGCCTGGACTGCCTGACTCCAGGAACAGTGCTACCAACAGTGGTATGGGCCCTCCTACATCAGTCCACAGTCAAGACAGTCATCTGTAGATATACCCACAGGGCAGTCTGATCTGAGTGATTCCTCAGTTGAATTCCTTAATTGACACGCCCTTCTCGGGTGTCTTCAGTCACTTCTGACTAGAATATTTACAGGCTCCAGTTTCATTGATCCTAGTTTAAAGAGGGAAAAGAGGTGGTGATGTCACCTGCCTTTAATCCCAGCACTTGGGAAGCAGAAGCAGGAAGATCTCTGTAAGTTTGAGGCCAACCTGGTGTACAGAGTGAGTTCCAGGACAGCAGGGCTATATAGAGAAACCCTGTCTCAGGGGAGGAGGCGGGGAGGGGAGAGGAAAAGAAGAGGAAGAGAAGATGGAAAAGTCAAAAATGATCCCTGAATTTCTCATAAGAGTCTCGTACTCACCTGGATTTGGATGCTGGAAGAGGAGTGGGCAGAGACGTGCTGTGGTATCAGGTGTTCCTTCTTGGATACACTCATTGTGAAATGCCCCATCCCGAGTGCAGCACGAATGTCTGCTATTGTCTGGAGTCTGGGGTAAGGGCAGGAGAAATACATATTTATGGGCCATTATTAAATCAATGAATGTTCTACAAACGGTTAGGTATGACCTATTGCTAGCCATGAAATCAATATATTAGGCTATCACTGGCATTTTTATTTTAAATTAAAGAGAATATAAACTTATCAGAGTATATCTCACTATGGAAAGGTAGGTAGATACTCACAGAACGTTGTGTACATGTTTGTGCACACCTGTACATATATGTATGTGTATGAATGTGTTAAATTAATGTACTCCTCATTGTGGACCACAGTCACAACTCTTCACATGGTAGGACAGTCTTTGAGGCCTGGGGCTGACTGAGATTATTTAGGAAAAAATAAAAATAAAAAGGAAGGGGCCAAAACAGAAGCTTGAGAGGCCTGTGCCCCCCTGCAAGGTGAGGCTGAGCAGAGGAAGGTGCCAGCAAGAATAGAATGGGTGTGCAAAGGAAGAAGAATAGGAAAATTCAAACTGGGTATTTCAGAATCCAAAGTGGGGGCATGTCCCGAGGTCCTGACAGCAGTGAGGATACAATGCTGCCTGCTCCTGAGCACATGGGGAACCTTCTGCACAGAGCTGAGGAGTTCTCGGGAGGCAGTCAGCCTGGAGTGAGGAGTTGGAGATGGGGACAAACTGTAGAAAGTCTGTCATAAAGTAGAGCACATAGAAGGGACAGGCTGAGCGTGTGCCGTCCTAGGAGGGGTACTTCTTTTTTCTTAGGAGACAGGAATATCTTGAATCTGATGGGGATGACTTAGCAGACAGGGTTCTGGTCCTTGGAGAATTGAGAGAAGCCTGTGCTTGCTGCTTGCAGACAGGCAGTCTGAGGGGGAAGAAGTGGAGCCCTCACGGGAGGAATATTGGCATGTGTAAACTTTGTAGAAAGTAGATTAGATTTGATCATTATTTTTTTCTCCTGAAAGTAAAATACTCAAACGTGTATATTTGAGGTTCACACTTAATAGAACCAACTGAAGTTATACTATAGCTGATTTTATTTCATTGTGTATGTGTTTATATATGTGAGGAGGCGGGTTACATGTGTGCACATGTGTATATTTAAACCAGAGTTCATCCTTCCTCAGGAGACATCTACCTTGTGTTTTGAGACAAGATCTCTCACTGGGGCCTGGAACTGTCTGATTAGTATAGGGTGGCCTGCCACCAAGTCCCATAAACCCACCTCTCTCTGCACTGGGATTACAAACATATGTTAACCTGACTGGCTTTTTAAAGGAGAGCTTAAGGTCTAACTTGGGTCCTTATGGGTACAAGGCAAGCACAGTACTGATTAGGCTCTCCCCAGCCTCTATTTTCTACTTAATTTAGTTGTTCTATTAATAATATGATACGCCTCTAATCATTTAACCCCTTCTTGGTCCTAACAAAGAGGGAAGATATTCTTTGTGTTCAATTCTGGAATTTGAAGAGTGAAATCATAGTATGCCTAAAGGAGTCCAGACCAGCAGATGAATTTTGCCAGAGTGACATGTGTTCTCCGTGTGGTGTAGCATAGAAGAAATGTGAGTCAGAAAGCTGGGTGTGGTGGCGCACACCTTCAATCCCAACACTAGGAGCAGAAGCAGATGGATCGCTGTGAGTTTGAAGCCAGTCTGGTCTACAGAGCAAGTTCCAGGACAGCCAGGGCTGCACACAGAAACCCTGTCTGAGGAGGCAGAGGAGGAGAAGTGAATCAGGGAGGAGGTGATTATGGAGCCCATTCAGGTGACAGTGAGGCAAGGGCAGAGTCTGATGGCACATGAGCCAAGTAATTCCTTCCTAAGAGTCCACACCATGTAGGTGGTTAACAGCATCCCTGGTTAGATATCAGAGCTGCCTGACAAGATTGGCAAATATCCCTTAGACGATCAATTGTCACCTGTGGGAACTGATGAAGTGGAGCTTTGAAGTCTAGGAAGGACTTGGAGCTGGGCAGTATTTGACATGACCCACCTATCTCTTTTGTAGCGATCTATTGAAGAATTTGAATACAGTTAGCTTAATTGCATTGGTTCCAGTATGCCATGGGCCTGTCCTACCATTTCTTAGATCTGATTGCACTGTTGTATATTACCTGTCTGTGGTCCATAGGCAGCCCAAAGACTGCATGAAGACGCCAATAGGAAGGGGTGGCAGATGGATATAGTACATGGATGTGTAGAGACCTGCTGTGGACTATTTCCCAAGTATTTCCTAGTACATTGTTACCATCTCAAAATCCTAACAAGTGGTATTTTCTGTTTTTTCATTAATATAATTTGTTTTAACAAAAACTCAATACCTGTGGACTTTTTCTCCCACAGGTTTTCCCCCCTTTACTTAGTTCTAGGTGAAGATTAACTTTTATCAGCAACTTTGGATGTTGTATCATATATTAAAAGTGTATAGTATAGAAGAAAAGAAACTCCATAATGATAGTTTCTTTCTCCTCACTAAAGAAAGAGGCACCTTCCTGCTCCGGATTTCAAACACTATCATACCTACTATGTGAGGCAGTTGGCCCTGTAAAATATTCTTTTTCCTTTATTCCATCAAGGTAAATCTCGTTAGCAGCATATTGCATTAAGAATTTGCAAGAGCCGGGTAATGGTGGTGCACGCCTGTAATCCCAGCACTCGGGAGGCAGAGCCAGGCCAATCTTTGTGAGTTCGAGGCCAGCCTGGGCTACCAAGTGAGTTCCAGGAAAGGCGCAAAGCTACACAGGGAAACCCTGTCTTGAAAAAACAAACAATCAAACAAACAAACAAACAAACAAAAAAGAATTTGCAGGAATGAGGGCCTGCATGGGTCCGCACCAGGTCCTGTGTGTGTGTGTGTGTGTGTGTGTGTGTGTGTGTGTGTGTGTGTGTGTGTGTGTTATGGCTCCCAGTTTAGTGTTCTTATGAGATTCCTGAGTGTGTAAACGAGTAGGTCTCTGTTTCTCGTGCCTTCTCTTGGGCACTTTTCCTTCTGTTTGTTTTGGCCAATTCTGGTATGTTGTTTTTTGTTTGTTTGTTTAATCTTATTATATTTTATTTTATTACATTATCCCTTAGAAGCCTGGTTATTTCTCCCCTAATGAGAGACAGAAAGGGTGTGCATCCAGAGGTGAGGGGAGACGGGGAAGAGCTAGGAGGAGCAGAGGGAGGGGAACCATAGTCAGGATACATTACATGAGAAAAAAATCTATTTTCAAGGAAAGGGAAAAAGAACAGGTGGTTAGGGAAAAGAAATTGCTGGAGTCTTGGCGTTGTCACCAACAGGTGCAAACGTGGTCTCCACCTCGTGTGTTGCTCCATACTTGTTTGTTATCCTGCTCAGATATTAATCCCAGACCCTATCTGCGAACAGCAGTCTTTAGAATTCTTATTAGTAGAATCGTAATGTCTTCAAAAATAGCATTGGCTCCACAGTGTCAGCTTCCTCCTGGCCACCTCAAATATGCCTTTTTAAAAGTGTCAAGTTGTTACCTGGGTTTCTTTCTGATTCCTTAGTATAATATTTTTGTGGTTTTTTTAATTTCCTTTTTTTTTTCTTGCCACATATAGTAAATACTACTCTAATTCACCCAGCAGACCTCAGAACTGCGCTAATCTCTCATGGATGGTGACATGAAAGTAAACATGTAAAATCTAGTGTGCTTGCTCATGTCACATGCCTCCTTCACTTTCTAGCCCTCTCATCGGTATATTACCTTAGCCATCAACAACTCTACTATTTTGTGAGCTCCATGTTTGAAGAAAGATGGTTCAGAGGACCATTTTTTTCACAGCCACAGCTTAGCGGCCATTAGGGAGTTGCCTTAGAATACAGTAAAAAGGCCCTGGAGTAGGAGGAAATCCCTTCAGGTCCCTGTGCCACTGTCTCCTGACCTCATTCGGCACCCTGGGTTTTTAATTCAGCCTCTACTCTGTCAGTTGGTATGGTCTTTGATCCTGGCATGATTAACCCTGTAAAATCAGTATTAAAAAAGACTTTCCTATTGTTGGCATGAACACCATGTTTTATAAAAATCATTTGGAGATAGAAAATTGTCCGTCCTCTTTTGGGCTTTGTTGTTGTTGTTTCTAAATTTAAAAATGGATTATGTTCTCTTAGTAACTTTTGCAGTAGATACCACCTACCAAAGTGACAGATGATTGCATTAAAATTAGCAACATTGCCCATGAATTAATAGAATTCTGTGTTTGTGGAATTAGTCTGCTTTGGTAAAGCAACTTTTATTTAACGCCCTGGAAAGCTAGAAATGGGGAAAGGCTGGTATTCAAGTGAGACCTTGCGGCCAGTAACAGTTCCCACGCTCGGCTGTAGCAATGGGCGTCTGCAGATGTGTGGGCTACCTGTCTCAAGGACAGAGTCAATTCTGAGAACCATGTTTAGAATCCCGTTGATAGCCACTTGTGTTTGCTTATTGCAATTTCTGTGTTCTCATTAAAATGCAAATTTTGTCAATTTCTTTATTATCTTTTTTTGTTGCTGAACTTGGGCAGAAGATACTTAATTTCTCAGTCTCCCATTTCTGATTTTTCTCTTGTACCTCCTCAGTAATAGAAGTAAATGCCTTGGCCAGTTGTGACAGCTTCCTGTGCAGGCTGCAACTAGGCGAGGCTCAGCCAGGGTGAGCCTTAGGCAGTGTCTTTGACTTCCTGCTTGTTATCTGATGTATGGGTAGAAGGGCACCCCTCCTTTGTGGTAACCAAGATGGATTGACACAGGCTTGTCACACTCTCAGCCCACCAGTAGGCTGGAGGTGGCGGCTTCTTACCTTATAGCCCTTGCTTTGTCTGGCTGGACGGTGCTTAGGGGAGAAGAAGACAGACACACAGACACGTGCTGCCACTTTGTACTTTTGACGGAGCGAGGTGACTCTTGGGTTCTTTCTGCTGCAGTGAAAAGAGAAGAATCAGCAGTGACTGGGCAAGTTTTCCCAGTGAAGTCCTCAGTGAGATAGACTTTGGCCTCCTTTTTAAATTGTTCTGAAGATGTCCTCAGTTTGCAAAGTAAGGAATTGGCAGCTTGTGTTCAGTTGCTCAATTCTGGTTTACAAAAATGTGCTGGTCTGTGAAATCTACAATCCAAAGAGCACTGCTGTAGGGAAGAGGCCTCCAGGAGGATGAAGACAGGACAGGAGAGCATGTGGGAATGTCCAAGGAATTCTTCCTCCTCCGACCACTGCTTCTGGGGACTCTTATGTACGAAGAGGCAGAGTCCCAGGCCACGGTTACATTTGTGACTCTTCTGTATGCCACCCTCTTACTATGATATTATTGATGAAACCCTTTCATGTAGCTCTGCCCTCTTAAAGTTACTAGGGTAACCTAGAGATTGTCAAATCCAAAAGGGAAAGACAGACTGAGCTGGGCACATTCAGTGTGCTGGAAGATTTCCAAGATACCCATGGTTGGTGTTTTGTTTTTGTCTTGTTTTATGTTTAAAAAGAAAAATGCAGTCTCAGAAACTTTATAAGAGACTTTAAAAATTCTTCCTGAGTGTTTGCTTAGCATTTAGATCTCCCGTCCACATTAACTTTTAGCCTGATTTGTCAAGAAAAACAACAGGAAACAGCTAACTTCAGACAGAAGAAGCAACGGGACCCTCCACAGTGAGCAAGTAACTTCAGTGCTCCCAGGGTCGGCACAGATTTCACTTCCACACTTCTTCCTCGCCATAATCACGGTACTCCATTCTATAGCTTGTTCCTAGCTAAAATATTCCATTTCATGGCCTCGAAGTTCTGGGATCCTTCTTGCATTTTAAATACACTTGACCTACAAAAGTTATTTGTAATGAGGTTCACCTGGGGTGGGACCCGGTGTGTGCGTGCGTGCGTGCATGCATGTTAGAGTGTGTGGGCTGATGCTGTATTTTGCCTAGAAGTAAATCCAGTTGGCACAATGAGACCTGACTGGTTGAAACCTGAACAGAGTGTACAGAGTGTAAGCCCCTCTTCTGAAGCTACAATGACTGGTTTCTTTTCATTAGCAATTGACAGGAAACACCCCTCTCCCCCTTCAGTAATTCCCACAGTCACTTAGACCACTTCAGATACTGTTTCATCAAGAGGATTTTGAAGACATTTAATATCTCCCCAGGACACAAATGGGGCTTCACATGATATGTCCTTTGCTCTCTGGAAAGCCTGACCCCTGCGTAAGTGGCTTCTTTGGCCTGATTCGCAGACTCTTTGAATAATGCAGTACCATGGACTCCAGTTGGGGATCATCTTGCTGTTATTAACCACAGCCTGTGCTATCTGAAGAATGTAACGCTTCTTAAAGTTTGATTTGGGGTAGGTTGGGGGGGCAGTCCTTAGTTGTGATTAAGCAGTCCTGTAATAAGTCAAATAAAATTGCCACATCCTTACAGAAGACATTGTAAATCTGCCTTCCTACAATTTTTTTTTTTAATAGACTGTGACAAAAGAGGAATTGAAAAGAGGAATTGACACCCTCGTCAGGCTATTAGCACTGCGTCAGAGATGCTGGCTTGGCCTGCAGAAGCAGCTGCTGGTCTTCTCTAGCAGTTGTGTGTGTGTGCAAGGGGGCCAGTTGGAGCCTTACAACTCCTGTTGGAATGAAAGGGTTTTTTGTTTTTGTTTTTATAAGCAAAAATGGGAAGGTCTCTTATCTCAGCCTGAAAACAGTCCTTGAGTTTCCTGGGGCTTCTAGGCTTTGCGCTCTTAGAAGCAAGCGTGTTGTTGTCATGGGAAGTCAGGACACAAGGTGGCACAGTAGGACCTTGTTCTGTGCAGAGTGAGGTGGCTCCGAGATGAGCTAAGCCTGGCGGCTTCCCATTAAATCAAGAAGCAGAGCAAGGATCAAGAGTTGTTACCTAGGCACTGCAGCAGTGAGGGGTGAGAAATATGAAAGGCCAGGTTGCCCCTCCCAGGTGCCTCAGCGGCTTTTCCTGCAGCCCCTGAAATACAGGCTTACTTCTGAAGATCTGCATGCTCTTGGATTCAGTGGGAAGATAGTTACTGACCTGAGGTCCAGCTCTGGGTTGGAAGCCAGGCGTAGACAGATAAGACCCAAGACAATCGAATAAACAAGGACTACAAATAAAGACATGGGCAAATAAAGTTATTTTAGGGAAAGTTATTTTAGGGAGTGTCATGGTATCTGGAAACCAGCTGGACTTTGTAAATCAATTATGACGAAAAGGGGTCACTTCCTCTTGGCTGGTGGCCGGGATCAGTTCTGAGGGCTTCGTGTGGAGAAGAAGGAAGGCGTTCATGCCTAGGGCTTCAGGCTGACTGTTCGCGATGGGGGGCAGCCAGTGAAGATGTCCGGGAGTCGAAGCAGAGAGTTTAAAAGTGAATGGCAGCCAGACTAGAACATGTAGACGAGGGGACTCAAGTGGAACCGAAGTGGACCAAGGGCAGCTCAGACGAAGGAGGGTCTGGTGGGAAGAGCGGGAGATTCACCGAAGTGAGGCTGCAGCCAAGGGGCTGTACCAGTGGGTCTGTGCCGCACAATGCCATCTCCGGTCTCCAGGACAAATCAAAGGGCGTGAACAATGAGGCTGAGGGTCCAGCGGTGAGGCCTTTGTAGTCATGTCGGAAAGACAAGACAATGGCAGTGGAGATGGGAGGCAGACATGGCGGGAGAGATAAAGATTGCCCCTAGAAGCCGATCCTTCTTCTGGATTTGGGTGTCTTGTAAAGATAAAATTCAGAAGATTCTACTACATAGCTTTCTTCATCCCATTCCTCACTTCCACTACTAAAAATAAGCAATTGTGATAAAAATTGACCCAAAGTCCCCAGGGCTGGAGGAAAGGGGCCTGGTGTGGACTTTACAACCCAGAAGTGCCTCAGTACCAATTACAGTGATAGCTTTCCCTCAGAGGCCAGTGACCTTAAAATAGGGACACATGCAGCATCCTGTTTTTGGAAGAGGAATTCTTACTGAGTTTTTCTCTCGGTGCACTATTTTGAGCTATTGTTTCATAATCCCCTCCCTACTTCCCTATACTATTCAAGTCAAACTTTGAAATTTGAAAGGACTTCTGTGGAGTTTCCAGACTCCTCTAGTCTACCCAACCCAACAGCTTCTCTGTGAGGGAACTGTTGGTAAGAGGAAGAATAAGCGAGGCCAGTCATGAAACAGCCTTACAAGTAGCAGTTGATATTTGAAGCTGGTGGTCTGACATTCCAGGAGTGTTCCCCAGAGGTGGAAATATTTTTAGAGTGAAGTAAGACCCCTGAACAGTATAATTACAGATATTCACAACCCACATGATGCAGAGAACTGTAAGAACTGCCTTGATTCCACTTTGAAGCAGTACATCTTGCAAGGATATTCCCTGGAAAAGGATTGTCCCTGTACTGTATCGTGACAGAACAGACTTTTTAAAGTGACATTTCTTTTTCTTTCCCTTTATGAAGGCAAGGTTCCACAGTCCCCCGCCAACTTCTGACTCATTACTTCTTTTCCCGATGCCCCATTAAAAAGAAATCCCTTGTCGTGTGCTCTCAGGCTTCAGCTGCAAACCAGATAAAACTCTTACTGTTACTACTCTGTTTCCGGCTATTAGGGTCAGCTGTGTAGCTTTAGATTTGCTTCTTTGCCCCAGTCAGAGACAGCTCTAACTGTACTTTCAGTATGCACAGCTTTCAGCAGGCAAGGATTTAGGTGCTGGGAGTTAGAGTAATAACTCAGAGGCACGTTAAGAAATTAACTATGTAGAGACACCACCTATAGAAGAGAATCATCTGCCCAAATTTAAATCATGATCATGGGTCTGAGATACCATGACAAACTGACCTGTGGTTTGCAGATGGTAAGTCTGCGTTCTCCATGAGGCTATATGAAAACGTTTCCATAAATTCATTTTATACTGCATGGACAACTATAGTTTTCATCCCTTCATTGTGGTCTGTTCCCCAGAATAGCATGCTGTGTGGACTCCTGGGCTATGTACTTGGCCGTGTGCCCTTGGCCACGTTGTTTAACACTTAGTGTGACAATTTTTTCATCTGTAAAGTAAGGAAGCTTTTAGGACTTTCTCAGAGAGCTATTTGTAAAGAGCAGTACACATCTATGTTCACTAGTTGTTTTTACACACAGGTCTCACTTTTAAAGATATATACATATATTAGAAATAAGAAGAAAAGCTATCTTTTCACCCTTCGAGTTATAGGTATACTTCATATGTGTTTAGGGTTTTGTTTGATTTTTTTTTTCAACTCTCTGGCATGGTAGGCAAGCCCACCTCCTGTTAAGCCACAGCCCCAGCCCATACTTCACATGCTTTTGAATGAACTGTAGGAACATCCTTACATTTCAGTGATATTTTTTCTCAAGTGACCATTTATTTCTGAGGAATTGCTTGAATGTAGTCCATCCATCCTACCTTGGTCTTTCAGCAGCCCATGGTATTAATGCTCCAAGTCTGTCCACATCTGTATCAGTTCAAGGCTTCTGACTTAGAGGTGAAAGGCTCTGTAACCATTAGCAATCACCAGCCTCGAAAGCCATTTATTTCTCCTAGGGACATATTTATTAGGCTATATGTACTGTGTAATTGAAGCCAACTTCTCTATAGCTATAAAAACCTGAACAACTATATTCTTAATCTTCTCTCAAGATGCCAGGCGACACAGCATGGGAACTCCTACTCCAGATCCTGAAGTCCAGCCAGCCCTCTGCATTATAAGGGTGATGCTATTGCATAGTGACCATTAGTAGGCTTCCCAAAGAAGAATGCCTTCATCTTTCTGGGGCTGGTGGGTCTGGGCCACGTGTTCTTGGCAGCTGACACTGTGTTTGCACTGAAAAATTACTCTGCAGAGTTGATGATGGTCTTTGGCTAGAGGAAAGAGGGGGGAAAAAAATCAAACAGTCCAAACTAGAATAATTTTTCATTTTGTTTTCTGGATTTAATTTTGTGATGTATTGTGTTTGTCAGATGCATCAGTGGAAATGTACCCTGGCCCGAGCTTTGCTTTGAGTCTATGTTGACATACTTATTTAGCCTGAAACAACTTTAGAAGTCATGATCCTTATTCAGTCAATCATCAGTCATTGCATGTAGCTGCCAGCTTCTCCGAGCCCCATGGGCAAACTCTGACTGTCCTTCGATTCCAGCCCATCCCCTCTGCTCCTTTCTTCCTGAAAGAATCACTTTCTTTTCTCAGTTCTACATGTGATAGGGTTGCCTTCTGTTGTGGGGGTTCATGCTCATCACCCTGTTATTTGGGTTTGTGAACAGCCTGGGAACCTCTCCAGGGCAAAGGTTATAGCCCAAGTTCCTGGAGCTCCCCAGCCATGCTCTGCTAGGCACATGGCAGAGCTCAGTAAATCTTGGATGAAGGAATAATCTCATGCCAGGTTCCATCTTACGATTCGGGTCTTAGCTAAGATGCCGTCTCTTCAGTGGACTACTTTGTTGCCCAGAGTTTAAAGTAGCTGCTCCCAGGTCCAGCTTCTTTCTCATTGTAATTCACTCCTCATGGGAATTATCTACCATGTTGCTGATGCTCTCCACGGACTGAGTGCTGTGAAATCAGGACTTCAGCCTTGCTCACTGCTTTAAGTCATTTCAGTCGTGGCACATAGTAGGGCTTGTGTGCACTGCAGTGAAACTTGTGAGTGAATCTGTCCTTATCCCTTCCAGCCTGAGCTCTCCCTAGCATTTCAGTTTTATCTGCATGGCGGCCAATAGAAATTAGCATTCTCACGTGTATCTGTTATATTACATCCTCTTTCACAGGTTCTCTATCAAACAAAACGAGAAAGCTGGTTGGTAAGGAATGGTATTCATGGCTTGTTGAAAACGTCCTAGTTTTCAGACTGTCGTTTCTGCTTGCATGGAGGAGCCTTGTTCTCAGCTGCCGGTCCTATCCCAGTGGTCCCTCTCTCGCAGCTCACCACCATCAGCAGGCTGATGCGTTAACTAGCAGAAACAGTTTTCACAGAGCAGCATCTTGCTTGTGCACGTTAGTGTTGTGGTGTGTTCTTCAGTGCAGTTCCCTCCCTCACAGCCATTGTCTAGAGACTTCCTTCTAGACAGTTCCAAGAAGAGGAGATGTGTCCAGTGGTGTGCAGAATAGTTGACTAGGGTTTGTTGGACTGCTCAAAGGAAACCCAAGTGTTTTAGCAGGATGGCCACATCAAGAGACCCAGTGAAAGGGGGATGGAAGCCAATAGTGGAGGAAGTGCCAGACAGTGATGCTGTGAGTTTTTCTTGTTCATTAGATCCTCTTCGTATGTCACAGTGACTTTAGAATCCACCCTTTCAACACCCTCTGCCCAGTTTTTTTCTTCATTCTGTCAGTCAGGGAGGGTTGCCTGACACCTCATGTCCTTTAATCCTGGAGGACACTGGGGCCGTAGAAGCCCTCTGTCACGGCAACTCCAGGTTCACTCCTCGCTGGGCTAAAATGAAATTTCTGTTTAGCTTCCCCGATAGCTCAGCTGAGCATTCCTATTTCTTCACCATTTCATTCTGTCATTAGGGCAAGGACAAATGTTTATCTAGACAAGATTATGTATGCATCAGCCTGACATGATAGTCTACCATATGTTTCTAGTGTTCAGAGGTTGAAGCAGGAGGGCCATGAGTTCAAAGCCAGCCTGAGATACATATTAAGACCTGGTCTCAAAAATAAAAAGAGAGCAAAACCAAGGGCTGATGACACAGCTCAGCTGGTATAGCACTGGCCTGGTATACATGGGACCCTGGGTTCCATCCTCTTACCAGAAGGGGAAAGTGATGTGTCTGCGCTCATTTGCAGGGAAAGAAGCGACGCTTATGAGATGCAGAAGTCAGTGAGAACCCTAGCAATGGTTCTCAAATGTGTCTTACTTTAAAATGCGGTGCAGATTCGTGTTTATTGTAGTATCTGTGTGTATATGTACGATCACAAATAAAGCTTTCCTTGTTGCAGGGGATAACAACATACATAGTAGCAAAGGCACCTGAATCCCATGAGCCAAAGAACGTGATGTTTCTGTGTATGACTTCCTTGCTTCCCAGATGCTTGTATAGTGTTACTTTTTCCTGTAAGTTATTTGTGCCCAGCCATTAAAACACTTCTTCAGGAATATCATTCTTCCACTTAGTAATGTGAGAGTGAGTCCAGGAGCAAAGTTTTGGCTTTGGTATTTAATGAGGGAGAGAGCACTCCCTTCACAGCGTTAATGGTCATGTCCCGTTCACTAGATCGGTTGCCTTTTGTTTTCTCTGCTGGGAAGTGTAGAAATCCAGGTCCCAGGCTTTTCTCACTGCATGTATCACACCTAGGCTCACACCTTGAGCATATGCCTCCCTGTAAAAGTTTTCTGGATTCTCTTAGAAGTAGCATTTGCTGCTGTAGGGTGCTAAGAGCAGATGGTGCCATCCATCAATGCTTTCCTCTTTGGGGAACCTTCTTACCTTGAGTGGACCATTTGAGCCCACCAAGACAGGTGCTGCTTGTGCCCAGATGCCTCACAAGCAGTATGTGGTGTGCTTTATAGAGCACGGCCTTCTTTCCTGCCACCACAGGATGCACAAAGAATGAATTTGCCTAAGCAAACCAGGGCTCTGCCATGGAGAAGGAGTCTACCCAGCTCAGGGTGTTCTGCAGTTTCCTCTTTCTGGGGAAGAGCTGTGTGACATGATTTCTAGGGTTTAGAGAATGTGTTCCCAAATGTGACCCTTTGACTGTGTTCTAGGGCTTTTCCCAGCTGCTTTCAATCCTTCTGAATCCTTTTTGCTAAAATAAATTATAAATTGTAATAAGGAAGTTTGTTCCAGCATTCATATTTATTAGATTTTAAGATTTAATGACCATATGGGCCTAAAACAAATCTATGGTTCCCCCCCACACACACACACTTTAAAGCAGTCAAGTGGAATGTCTTGATTTTGACTATTTAAATATTAATTTGTGGTCATAACCTACTTTGGGCTTCTGTCAAAGGGTGTGGTTTTTAAAATGAAGGTTTCAGCAACTCACTGGCAGAGAAAAACAAAGGCCTTCTTACAAAGAGGTGTTCTTATTTGTTGTAAAATACAATTTGTGGGGCCAGGCATGGTGGCCCATGCTTTTAATCCCAGCACTGGTCTACAGAACTGTGAGTTCGAGGCCAGCCTGGTCTATAGAGCTAGTTCCAAAACAGCAAGGGCCACACAGAGAAATCCTGTGGGGGGGGGGGTGGATTTTTTAGGTTAGCTGGGACCTTCTGGAACATCATATGGGCAACTTCCTAGAGGAAACATGCAAACATGCATTAATTGGTTACACCAATTTCTTTCATGCTGGTTGATATTTTATTGTTAATAGTAGAAAGGCTATTATCCAATTTTTATTTTAAACTTGCTATCTTTTCACCTCAGTGAGGTCAGTAATGATGAATAATGTCCAGTATGTCAGTTTGGGGACATTCACAGAAGGCAAAACTGTGTGTCTGTTTTTACTGCCTCCCTCCTGTTATACCTACCCTTCTCCATGCTCTTCACACTGAGTTTGTGTTTTGGAGGTGATCTCTGCATTGTTACTGAAGGGAGAGCTCATTCCTTCAAGCATATGGAGTGCTTTGTGGGTGGATTACCCCACAAGTTATTTAGAAGTTCTGGTGGTTTCCAGTTTGCCGATGTATAAGAATGTTGTGTCTTTCTGGGTGCACCATAGGGAATCTGGTATTGTTCCTCTGTGGCAAAGAATGAAACATACATTACCTTACAAATGGCAATCTTAAGAGACAGTTGGTGACTACCCAGACCAAAGTCTTACAGAACCAGTTGGAGACTCTATAAGAAGTTTTGTGGAGAGCCAATGAATACTGATCAATTAAATTTTATAAAAAACTAACTGTCGTGAAACTTGGCTTATTCCAATTAAGTATGTAAGAATTAGGAGAAAATGTGAACCTACCCATGTAATAGTATATAGTTTTGAAATGTATGCAGTGATTCAGTAATATGATTTGATAAAGATTCCTTATGGACAGCCTATTGGCCAATAAAAGCACCTGATTTTTTTAAATTAAAGTCATATAAAAATTATTCAGTCCAGTCTGAAATCTGTAAGTAAATCCTCCCCTAAATCTTTTTATGTGTTAATTAACTCAGCAAAATGATTTTTCCCTGATTGAAATTGGCTAATCCTAATCATTTTTTTCGTAGATGGTGTCAGTCAGCCAAGGAAGGTAAAAGAACATGATGTTGGAATAGGACCAGGACAGGAGAGAGGCTGTCAGAAATTTTGTGTTATTTAATTACCTTAACAATCTTAAAAAATGGGCCTTGTGATTTCCACTTATTAGTGCAGAAACTAAGCTGCAAAAGACTCAAAGTGACCTGCCTGCCTTTGCCTCACTTGAAACAGTAACACTCTTTCTGCTCTTTCATATTTTCTTTTTTTTTAATGTATTTATTTATTTATTATGTATACAGTGCTCTGTCTGCACATATCCCTGCAAGGCAGAAGAGGGAACCTATTTCGTTACAGATGGTTGTGAGCCACCATGTGGTTGCTGGGAATTGAACTCAAGACCTTTGGAAGAGCAAGCAGTGCTCTTAACCTCTGAGCCATCTCTCCAGCCCTCATAATTTCTTTAAATATGTTCCTGACCGACTCTTACCTTGTGAGATTTTGTTAACACTGCAGGTTTCTGCTCCCCTGAGGTGGGTAGAGGGTGCTGGGATTGTGCATTTTTTTAAATGAAGTGTTACATTTTGATATCTGAGACCTACTCTGTCAGACCATGGTAACCTCATTTTTGTCATGTGAGAAGCCTTGCCAGAGAGTGCCCCTAACTTCTCTGAGGAGCAGTGACTCTTGCCAGGCCTCCCTGGTTGTGTGTACATTAGCATTGCGCATCTGAGTGGGATCCTCCTTCCTACCCACTTCCACTGCTTCCTGTTATTCTTGCCGGGTTAGCATGGCTTCCCATCTGACAAGTGACTTCCCAAAGACTTGAAATTCAGTAGGCTGCATCAGAATCACTTCTCGGAGCCAAGCTGAATGTCTGTGCAGAATCATCACATCCCAAATGTATCTTTGGCATCAGTGCAGATGGGATCTGCAGCTTGTGGTCTAACTCCTGCTCCAACAAGAAAAAGAAAAAGAGGTGGCAGTTGGGGAAGTGATTACTTTTCTGACACCAGCTTGTACTTGTTTTCCTTTCTCACCTCCCTTCCCCATGCTTGTTTGGTGACAGAGTCCCCATAAGCCTGCCTCTGATGGCTGCTCATTTTCCTAGAAGTGATGAGATCACTGGCTCCCTCCTGCGCCGGCCCTCCCACTAAGGACAGGGTCTGCGGACAGCCCACCAGGTTCAGCCACCACCTTTGTCTCCTTTGCCGATCTCTTTCTCCCTTACTAGCTTTTTCTCTCGGCTTTGTGAAATTTTCCTCCTTCCTTCCAAATGGCATGCTTACCTCTCCAGAGCCCAGTCCAAGCCCCAGTCTCCTCCAGAAGCCAAGTTAGGGAGCTGCTTATATGACTGACAGATCTCAAGATGTGTGCTGATGATCCAGAGGGTATCCTAAACTAACTTGAACTTGTGCTCCTATTTTATCCTTCTCTGCTGGCGAAAGGACAGTCGGCTTTATGTTGAGGCTGAGCTCATCCAAGCTAAAGGAGGCATTTCTTTGCCTGAAATACATAGGGGAATAAAAAGACAGGAGGGGGGGGGGATATAAATTTAACCATGCTGTCCTTTAAAACTAAATATATACCCCTTTCTCTGCCCTGATTGGTCCATTTCCGTTGACAAGTGGATCGTAAGGAAAGGGAATATCCTGAACTTAATTGTAAGTTAAGTCTCTCTTAGTCCAGAAGAGCATTTGAGATTCTGTCCAAGTGTTCAATCTCCCAGGCCGCTGAGGTCTGTGAATTTCTTTTCCCAGCCTCCAGGCTGCTGCAGCACAAGTCAGCATAGCTAATGCAGATAGATCTCCTGCCTCTCGCTCTCCTCCTCCCTCAGCTTTGATTCGATATGAACAGCCTGGTAACTCCGATGCTGGGGAGGAACCTGACAGAACTCTGCAGATGACTAGGTGGCCATGAAACACCTGGGGATTGTTCTTTAAGAAAAGGTAACATTTATATGCTAATGATGTCTCCTCCCCCCTCTCCTTGTTGCATTTTTTTTTTCCCTAGGGCTACCAGTTCCCAAGAAGAGTCCGAAGTCGGTAAGGACTTGTCATTTACTTGGTGTTTGGGGAGGGGGAGGAAGGGGAGCGGGGGGATGGGGGGACCCCAGCGGACGGAAGGTTCGGAGGGTTCCCTGCCTGGTTTCACCTCACTAAATGTGTTTTAGAGTGGATGCAGGAGCCAGGAGCACAGGCTCATTTAATTAAGTTCTGGGGAAATGTTTGATACAGATGGTATTTGCGTTTGTCTTTTAACTATGTAGAGATGTGTAAGCAGCATGCAAAAGCTTTGAGGATTGAAACAATGCAGTTTGGCTTCCCTACACAAATGCTCGCAACTCCTTTGAATGGGCGAGTTACTGAGCTGTTTCAACTTGATACAAATGCTATTGTTTCCTTTGGGGGAGGAAGAGAGAGAGAGAAAAGGCTCCACCTGCTCCTCAACTGGTGTTCGCAGGCAGCGGTTCACATGGCTACCGGCTCTCTCAGAGCTTCCTTATGCACTCAATGGTGAATTAATCACAAAACCTAAAGCCCGTGGGTTTGGAGGAGAATTGCTATGCCTGTGTATGTCCATGCCCGGGTGGAACAGTGTTCATGGCCCGGCACTGAGAATAAGACATTTCCTTGCAGGGGAAATATCCTTTGTTGTTTGCTAGCTTTAGCAGCATTATGCTGCAGGTATAGGATTCTTTTAAAAAAAAAAAAAAATCAATATTTTGCTGTCCTTTCTAATCTGGTTTCCCTGAAGATGCATTACCTACTTGGCAAGCTGGCTAATAGCCTAGAGGCTATAGTGTTTTGTTTGGTCGTATGAGCTTTACCCCCAGGGCACTAACAACAAATTAAAATGCTACTTAAAAACTCAAAATCTGTGATTTGAATGCCTGTGAAATTGAACGAGGTGGTAGAAGCTTCCCAGGTCATTAATATTAGGATTAAAAAGGGGCTTCCTTGTAACTTAGAAGATTTGTGACCGGGGAAATTTGTAGCTTTGTGCCATCCGGGGGAGGCACATTGAAAACTTTGCAGCTTCTGGCGCTGCAGCTGAATTCTTTACACCTGTCTCCAAGCATGGCAGCACCAGGCAGAAGTTTATTAAGGAGATGAGCGAGGGGAGCTTTACGCCTTCGGAAGCCTGACTCCCTAGTTTTTCTCCCAAAGAGAAAAACGTGCAGTAATTGATGTGCTTCTGATGGCACAGGGCTGGCCATGGCAACCGGAACACTGACTTCAGGGCTGCTTCCCATGTCAGTTTGTGTTAATGTCCAGGCAGAAGAGTGCTGCTTGGTGCCCACAGTAAAACCACAGAGATGCCAAAGTGTCTGCATGTGCGCATGTGTTTATCGCCATCCCTGGGTCATAGTCAGAAACCCATTCAGCCTTCAGACAAATCAAATGCAGCTGGAAGATGTGTCTCCCGAGCTTGAGTTAGTGTGAGCCTTCTATGACCATGCTGTGCTGATGCATGGACCTGTTTCACACACCCCACATGCTGTGGAATCTTGACTGGGAACCACCACTTTGCACTAATAACATGATTTCAGGTATCAGGGGTGTCCGCTGCTGTTCGCACCTGTGCAGGAGAGGTTTTTGTAATATTTGTATATCATCTTCCCTGAAGTATTTCAGAATTACCTGGCGGACACCTAGTAGTATCAAGCATGTACAGAGCCCATGTTCTTGAAATCAGTTAAGAGAATGCTCTAGTAGCTTATTTTTGTAGTTGCCATGTCATTAGTGAGCAACAAGCCAATTACTTAGGTTGCATTCCTAGGAAAAAAAGCTCGCTTAACTGCTTTGCCCACAGTCTGCGGGGCTTCTAATTACCACAAGCTAGGAGGGTGGGTGCTGCTGGACCCAAGAGCTTGGAGCTTGTCCTCACCCAGGTCCTGCTTCAGGACAGGGATGGCAGCTTGCATGGCATGCTGGCACTCCGGCAGCTACTGCACATGATTAGGGGATTATCAGCCAAGGGCTGCTGTTGGCAAGAGAGCATTGCAAGCATCTGTGAGCAGTGGGGGCTTGTACAGGTGGATGGAAAGCTGTTTCCCTTTCCGTGGGTTGAATGTGGATGATGTCCTGCCAATGGGACAGATGATGGTGAGATGCTTTCAGCAGGGTTGGAGGGAATCCACAGGGACCATGGGTGTCCAGGTGCTGGTTGAACCACTCAGGTGATGGCAGCTAGTGCCACTTCTGCAGGCTGCAGAATTAGAAGTGCAGCAGTTGTGCCTGGGTTGTGATCCATACAGATTCCACCCCAGCTCAGTGGTTTAGTATCTAAACCGGGTCCTCACTATTGCTTGCTTGTCTCTCCCACTGCACCCCTGAGGTTCTGACACGCTCGGCTTCCTCTGATGATGGACAAGGTCTCTGTGTTGCCATACTTTTTCTTTCTTCTTTAATGTTTTCAATAATTAGGCAGTTGAGATTTTATTAGAGCGGAAGGGCTTAGCATTTTAATGTTGTTCCTCCTCCTGGGTTGTCCCTATAGCTTACTCTTAATAAGAATTTAACTTGCTAGATTTAGTTCAAATGGTAAGGTTGTGGGTTTTTGTATACTCTTACGGGATAATGGTGGTATCTTAATACTGTCTGATTAATTTAATACCTGGATTTCTACGTCACAGATTTTTCTACCACATGGCAGTAAAAAATAAGACACATTTGCTGTGGGATTTTAGGTGTCTCTGGAAAACTTAAGTTGTGGCCCAACTTAATTATTCTGACTAGAAACTTAATTTGAACTGTCAGTTTATATCACACACACAGAGATCTTATGTGGGGCCTTTAAATTCTGAATTGCACACTCAAACAAATTGTAAGGCAGATGCACCTGTGTTCCTGCTGGGTCACATCCCACCTTCCCCATCCTCCCTTTGCTAATCCATCCATGGCTCTGCCTTGTCACCAATCTTCTGTTCCTTTGTCCATCCATACATTTATCCTCTACTTACTCAAGCATTATCCAGCTTTTCTTTCAGCAAATTAGTAGTAAGGACTACTAAGATGGAACTTGAAATGAGACATTGGAAATACAAATGTTTACTAACTGTCTTCAGATGCTACAATAATGCAGGTATCCAGAAACTAAGACAGAAGATATCCCTGACTCCCAGCAGCTGGGGAGAGAAATAGAGACCTGTCTATAGAAATAGACACTCTCCACCTGGGGATTAAAGTCTGGGGGCATACATATTGAAAGTGGATGAAGGAGGACCAAGTGTGCATATTACTCTAGTCATCCTGCTGTCAGTTCCAGTGACCTACATGGAATAGTCTTCCGAAGCCCAGACCCAAGGTAGAATAAGGAACTGTGCTGAACTGTGAAATTACTTGGAGTTCTCTGGCAGGCTGGGAACACCCAAAGTTTTACAAACAATGACAAGATGGTGTCTTCAAGACAGCAATAGGAAGTTTCACTTCCATCCCTTTTACCTGCAAGAGATGCTGAATGAAATTTCTAGAACTAGCCATTAAGACATGTGAGGGGGATACAAGATCTCTTATGTGATGTATGCTTTTAGGAGACACAAGACCTCCTAGATGATGATGTATGCACTGGGAGACACAAGACCTTGCAGGGGCCTTAGATGATGATGTATGCACTGGGGAGACACAAGACCTGGTAGGTGACTCCTACCTGAGTCGCTCCCTGTGATGTACACTACCTCTCACACTGCACTCCTAGTCTTCACAGTTCCAAAGCTACCATGTAGATCTCATCAAAGCTTCTTCAGACCACAAGGAAAAGCCGTGAGAATGGTAGATGAGGGAAGGAATACACTGACTTCAAATTGTCAATCAAATTGTCCCACCTCAGTGAACAGCCTATTGGAGCCCTTAGAAGCATTGACTTTCCATTTTGCTAAATTTCTTACAGCTTATGTGACTCAGATTTCATTTTTATATCCAACCAGTGTTCTCCTGCTCTTCTCCCTTAATTCCCTTCTCCTGTCTTTGAGAAGAAATTTGATGTGGAAGCGGATAAGAGATACAGGAAAAGGCAAAAGTAAAGAGCAGCCTATGCTTTGGACTAGACCTGGTGTCTGATTTTCTCACTTCTAATGTCCTTGGCCTCATACCTCAGCAGCACTTGGATCTGCTCCTATTGTCCGTGAAAACCACTGCAGTGGCCTTGGGTCTTGGCAGATACATCAACTGTAAATAATTTGGCTTTAAAGTGGATCAATTTGTCATTTTTAAGCCACATGAATTCTTCTCATCATCTAAGCTCCTAAGTACTGTCTGTGTTCATTTGCTCTTCTGAGCAAATATTTTCAGTTCACTTTATAAGAACCTCCATTTCTACATCATTCTGTGAAATACTGATGAGATAAATTTTTCCCCGTTTCCATTTATAAAAACCATCGTGCCTTCCCAATTTTCCCGACCTGACAGTAAGTAGGATGAGAATCATTCATTTTAGGGAGATAGGTACAATTCCATTCTAAAAGGTTTTGTGATACAAGTTCATGGCCAAGGACTCTTAAGAAGATTTAAAATTAAGCCCATTTCTTCTTCCAAGTTGGCAGAGATTTGAGACTCAGACATGAAATTCTTAGTTAAAAAATATCAGCCTAGTGACAGTAGTTAGGATTGGTGATTTCTGTCTGGGTATGTGGCTTCCCACTCATTAGCTCAAGCAGGAGTGTTGTTGGGGTGAATGCATTGTTTCTAAGGTGGTGTTGCGGGGCGGGGGGGGGGGGGGTGAGTTCTTTGCTTCTAAGGTATTTTCTTCTTCCTCCTGTCTCCCACTGGACCTATCAGCAGTGTCTCTTCCTCATCACACCCCTGCCCCACGGGAGGCTACCTGAGGTGCAGAGCAACCAGGAACCTCAGCCTGGCCTCTCTGCTTCCTGTCATTTCTCTCCATCACTTAACTCCTGGTTCATTTGCGTTTCAGTGTCAGTAGATTCTTCCCCCAGAGCTAGAAAGGAAGCCTCCTCCTCACAGTGTCACGTAAGGCGCTTGCCTGATTTACCTTCCAAGTTCACGTCCAGCCCCCCACCCCCCACAGTGCCAAGCTAGCCATTCATTCTGCAAACTGCAGGCTGTCCAAGCTCATTTCTATGTTAGGACTTAGCATATGCTGGGTCCATTGCCAAAATACTCTTCTATACGCCCATCCTTAAACCAGCTATCCAAAGGACATTGTGGTGCATCATTTTAAAATATATTCTGAATGTCTGATTCATTTCATATCCATCTACACACATACATTCATACTTGAGTATAAATTCCAGGCAGTTAGGTAACATCATTTTAATTATCTGTTGTGTTTCTTAGTGTCTGGCACAGTATAAATTATCCATTTGTATTTGTTGATGGAGTTGAATAAATAGGTTGCAGGTGGTTGCTGTAGGCAGGCCTTGACTGGTATCCTGTTGTTAGTGTGTTAGGTGTTTCTCTCCATCCGTGGGCTGCCTGCACAGGCTTCCCTTTCTTAACAGGGCTAAAGATACAGCCTTATGGCTCCTTGTCTTAGAGCCAGTGTCTCACTTAGGGAAAGGAATTGAAGGTAGCACGCACATAGAACCCTAGCACTCCAGAGGCAGGGGCAGGAAAATCGAGAGTTTGAGTTTATTTAGCCTGAGCTACATAGTAAAACTTTCTTTAAACACACACACACACACACACACACACACACACACACACACACACACACACACACACGCCAAATTACTTTAATTTGAGAGCCCTGTAAATACTGCTTTTCCCTTGACCAGTTTTTGGGCTCTAATAAAGGATGTCACAGAAAATGAAAAACATATTTTGAAATGTTTGCACACATATACACAGAGCACAACTCCCAAACCCTAAGATTCGCATGATAGAATGAAATCTTTAAATTGAAGAGAGGTGGTCAGTTTTAAAAATGAACATAGAACAGGGCTAACACTTAGCAAGGTGAAAATCCAGAAAGCTTCCAGATTACTGGGCCGTAGCCTTTTAGTTTGGCATCAGGTTAAGCTAGTGAGTGTCGGCTCTGGAGTATAGATTTTGGAACACATTCTCAAAATTTTTGGATACCCCTTTGTTAGTATTTTCTGACTGAGAGGCAACATTAGATGATATTAAAGGAACTAAGAGGCCCAGTTTGACAGAGATGCAGTTTTGTTTCTTCATCCAAGTGTGCCTATCAGTTTGTTTTAAATCAGACTTAAATGAGCCTTTATGGCTAGGTGAGAAAGGCTGTTATAATTTGAAAAGTGACTCAAGAGTTTTCAAGAGACTTCATCTGCATAGTCCCTTTATGGCCAAGCAACTCCAGTTAAACCTGAGGCTGGATCTTTGGTGTCCTTAGTTGTTACACTAAGATAAACATCCTAGGGCCTTAGAAACCCATTTGAGCAACATGTATAATGGTGTATGCATGACTCTTCTCATTGGGGTGAGAAAATTCTTGACATAAGCAGCTTAAAGGAAAACAGTTTATTTTGGCTCCTGAGCTCGGGGTGTCTCTCAATCAGGGTGAAGAGGCATGGCTGCAGGATTGGCTTAATCTCTGTCAGCAGGGGCAGAAGTGGCTGACCACATTATGGTGACTGACAAGAAGCAGAAAGGTCAGGCTAGACCCAGAAGGGTGTTGTCATCTTCAAGGGCCATACCAGGATACCTGCTTCTGGTAGCTGGGCCACATGTCCCAAAGGCTCCACACCTTCCAACAACACCACCAGCTGGGGACCCTGTGCTCAAACCCTTGGCCATGTGGGTGCCACTCACTGGACACAAAACCAATGGGCACGTTATACAGCAGAAATGCCCAACACTGTCTCCAGACTCTCAGTGGGACAGGGAGGAAAAGTGATCTAGTGTAAGAGGTTAAAGTTTGGTTTTCAGGGACAGGGACCCAAGAAGTCAGTAGGGCACACACTGCCAAGCACCCCCCGAAACAGCTACCTATGAATGTTCTTCCAGGTATACTGTGGCATACAGGCCTAGAGGGTGCGGGTGTTAAGCGACCTCAAATGGAGACTGACACATGCAGGAATAGAGACTTATTTCAGCTGTGAAATGAACTCAGTGTTTTGGTGCTTATTCCACAACCAGGCATCTGCCACTCTTTAAGGAAGAAAAATAGGGTTAGCATTTGAAGGGGAGTGTGTGATTCTCCAGGCAAACTCAGCTCCTGTATGGAGTGATTTGGTTTTATATTTAGAATATCCCCTTAACAGCATAAAAGTCAGAGTCCATATTAATTCTGTTTACCAAAGTTCACTTCAAGATGGAAATAGCCTTTAATTCTCTTATTGTAAGATGTTACCTGTTGTTAATATATATATATGCATATATATATATATATATATGCAGCACTTAAAAGAGGAAGCTACCTATAGTATCATTTTTATCTAAATATTGTGCCGTATGTTCACACCAATGGGCCGATGCTGTGTAAGTTTCGTGATTGAGAGCTTTTAAGAGAGACACAGATGAGATGTGTGCGTTCCAAAGAGACCCTCAACATCTTCAGCGTGCTGTCGCCCAACGAAGGGTCAGGATAGGTATTGCTTTTCAGGGCATGATATGAGGCCACGAGAGCTGATGTCAGTGTAGGGAAGGACCTTAAAAGGTAGCGGAGTGTCTATTTCAAGTCCCGGAAATGCTAGTCTATCTAGCACTGACCTAACATCTGAAGAGAGGAAGGGTGAAGTGGTGGTGTGTTTGCCCTGTGCTTTCCTTGGTGTCTTTGTTAGTGTGTGCCATCCCTTTGCATGTGAGTGAGCTAAGCCTCTCAGAGTTCTAATAGCCTATGGATCTTTTCCAAAACCTATAGTTTCCAAACCTCAATTCAGCCTAGAAGTTGAAGATAGCCGTCAATAAAGTGCTTGCCATGCAAATATGAAAACCTAGGTTATATTCTCAGAACCCACAGACAACACCAGGCATAGCAGCACATGCTTGTTATTCCAGAAAGGGGAAATGGGAGGTGGAGACAAGGTTCTCAGGTGCTCTCTGGCTAACTCGCTTACTTGGTGAACTCAAGAGTCAAGAGACTCTGTCTCAAACAAAAAGTGGTAGGTTGCCTTCTGCATTCCGTGTGTGTGTGTGTGTGTGTGTGTGTGTGTGTGTGTGTGTGTGTGTGTTTATATGAATGCACATGTCCCCACACATGAACATACACAGGCAAAAGGTACAAAGAAAATCTGTTCTTTTTGGACTCTCTTCATCTACTGATTTCCAAACAAGGACAAAAAAGGGAAAGGACCATGGTCATTTCCAACAAGGAGTGGCAATGAGGGGAGAGCAGGGAGGATTGATGATAGCCGCTGGTGACAGAGCTCCAGGGGACCAGAACACACACAGTCGGGATCTTACAAAGCTCTTTAAAAACAACTCTGAATAGAGGATGGAGACGCCCCCGACCAGCAGTTAAATAACATGGTAACTTTTGCAGAGGAGAACTCCAGCATTGCATTTGCAGGGTGAAACCCTTACAGGGTTTTTGCTTGTGGTCTCTGTCACTTCTGAGAATCTTTCATGCAGTGTAAGTCTGTGCTGGGCTGGTTTCAGTGATCAGGAACTTGACTGCCTTTGGAGTCGATGAAGTCCCCCATTGAAAAGTACTTAAACTTTGGACAAGTTACCAGACTGGGAAGGCTGACCCTGCAGAGCAACACATACACAAACTTCAAGTTTGCTCTTCGTTTTTTTACTTCATGGTAGTCTCCGTAATTCAAGAGGTAGAAAGCACTGCTTTTAGAATTGACTAACTAAAAATTATAGAAGCTCTGGTTCTCTGCAGTGAGTACCAGAGCACTGTGCTGCCAGGTGTGACTTCCTAATGCTCTGCCACAGTTCCTGCTGGAATAGGGCTGGTGGAAACCTGTAGAGCGGAGCAGGCATTTTATTATTAAGAGATAACAGCATATGGAGCCCCACGTAGCATTTTTAGCCCTGATTGTATTGCTTATAGATATTACAGACTTACATCTAAAACACTTAGGATATTTTGAGTCACATGTTTTTGTCAAGAACTGAGGGTGCTGGGATAGATGCATCTTACAATAAATAAACCCAGTGTATCTTCCCAAGAGCTTACAATGAAAATCAGATTTGTTTCCTACTACAGCCCAGAGAGCAGCATGGGTATGGTTATGTCTCTGTCTAGTCCGCCCCTCTGTCTTACTGCCAATCATCTAAGGATTTATCTGCTTTCAGCACTTGCTGGAGAAGCCAGAGTGTCATTTTAAGTGTGTGTGTGTGTGTGTGTGTGTGTGTGTGTGTGTGTGTGCAGAAGTGCTGCTGAGCAAAGGCAGGCTGGGGAGAGGTGCCCATTGGAGAAACAACAGTCACCTTCCTTCCTTGGCTCTCTCACTTGCTTTCTTACAGCAGCCACTGGAGAGGAAAGACAGCCAGAACAGCTCCCAGCACAGTGTCTCCAGCCACCGGAGCCTGCACACGGCATCCCCGAGTCACAGCACACAGGTGCTCCCCGAGTACCCACCCGCAGACGCCCCTGCTCCAGATCAGACCGACAGCTCTGGGCAGAAAAAACCAGATCCTTTTAAAATCTGGGCCCAGTCCAGGAGCATGTATGAAAACCGACGTGAGTAAAACCTGGGTTCCTGCTCTCCCAGGCCCTTTCCAGTGCGCTAGCCTCCTCTTAATGAAAGAGGCCTGGGGTATCCAGTGGATAAAGGTAAAGAGGATGGGAAGCCACAGCTTCCTAGAACGGGTAGAATCTCCCGGTTGTCTGCATAGGCTAGATGATGTCTCCAGCTTGAGGAAGCACGGGTCAAAATGGATGCTTTTCTTTCTGGTTCAAAGAAGTGCTTGGTAGGAGCCACTGTCTTTTAATTCTTTCCCGAGTGGAGAGCATGGCTCGCTCTGCACTCCTTCCTGCTTGATGAAGCTGCTACGACACACAACAGAGTATAATTGTGATTGTGGGTTCAGGAGAGGAGGCCAGGCACTTTCTCTGTGAACCTGTGGTTCTTAAAAATTACTGGTGGTATTTTATTTTGCCCTCTTCAGTCTTTGCAAACATTTCCCTCAAAAAGATGAAGAAGAAGAAGAAGAAAAACCCACAGAGAACAATTGTGGCTTAATTATCTATACAGTAGTTAGGTGTGTTGTTTTATTAAGATCGACTGGGAAAGATGGGCTTCAGAACTTTCCGGATCTTAAACACTTAAGATCTCCTCTTTATTTCCCTTTTCTCCTTTTAATGAAGTGATTCCTGGGGACATTCACCATCAGTTGTCTTTGTGATTTTACCAGTGCAAGGCCCTAAATGCCCCAAGCTTAGCAGATGCTATTGGCTCTTTTGGAGTCTTTGCCATCACTGACATTTTCTTTCTGAGTTGCCATATGGTTCGTATGCCCAGCCATAGAATGGGGTAGAATGTGTTAGGAGGGAAGACATTCTATTGATGACCTGGGAGACGCTGAGAGAGAAAACAGCATTGTTTTGCCTGGCCACTGGGAGAACTTAGAACGTGCTTTGTTCCTAACCCTACTTATGTCACTGCTGTGGAGATTGGTAGCTCAGAGACTACAGAGGCTAAGAGCTCTTTCTCCTCTCCACAACCACTCTGACTTGGCTCTTCAGCATACCTGGCCGTCTGAAGGGTGTTTGGGAAGACTTCCCTTGTTCTATGACTCGGATCAGGAAGGGAGTAAGGCCAGCAGCCCTGCGAAAGAAAGTTGACCAAACTCTTCCGTAAAACCCAGCATTCAGGGGTACATGAGGGTCTCTTGCTGATTATCAGCTGTCAGAGGTCCCTTGAAGTACCATCACCATCAGAGTAAAACACTGGGCCATTAGATAGGCTATGTACCAGCTGAGGCTCACCATGCTGACAAAAGCCAGCTAATTTGGAAATGGACTCCCCCAACTCCCAGGATGATACTACTGAAGTCCTTTGGAAGCCAGGCTGAAGGAAATCTACAAATGCAGCAAATATTAACTACAAAGTTAAGCATCCATTATCAAAATATGCTCACAATAGGAAATGCTTCCAATTTCGATTTTGAAATATTTGCATATTTGTAATGAGATAGTCTGAGGATGGAACCTGAGTCTGAATTTCAGATCTGTTTATGTTTCTTATATCTCTTACACACAAAGCCAGAAAGTCATTTTAGACCATATTTGCAGTAATTTTATCTGTAAATATAAATTTTATGGTATGGAGTTTTCTTCTTATGGTGTTACATCAGTACTTAAAAAGCTTTGGGTTTTATAGCATGTGAGGTTTTCAGAATCAGGGACACCCAACTGGTACAAACCTGGGCTTCATACCAGGAGTCCTCTCTAACTGTAGAGATTTCTCTTTAAAACACCACTGAAGGAATGCCTCCCAGTCTCGAATATTTCATAGTCTCTTCACATTGCTCTCTAACCATGTGGCTTCTTCAATCAACGACACAACTTCAAGGGATATTGAGTGATTGCTTTATTGACCATGCTCCTGCTTTCTTCAGTCCAGTACACATTATGATTGAGTTCTCCATGTTCCCATCCTTTTGTGATCAAATAAATCATTCCCTGAAGTACTGGCGGGACCTCCTGGATTGACAGAACACTTTAAGCACATACTTGCTCAATGGTAGGCTCATCCACTCTAAAGCAACAATATTTCTTGGGATTTAGTTCAACTTTTAGGAAAGTTTTCAGCAGGAAAAGAAACTGGACTGTCCAGCATAAGCACTGTAAGCCGGTTGCTGTAAGCTTTGACATTGCTCCGTGTGGTCATACTGACATGTCTAGAATGGTTCCCTTCTTGTCCCTTTGCTTTCTTTAGCATCTGAGCGATCAGATGCAGCCCCACAGTGAGAATCAATGCCGCTTTGGTGATTGGAGGGTCTGTAATTGAGTGATAGGAGCAGCCTAATGGCTGTTACGATCGGCATAGATTTTTTTTCTTCTCTGCTAAGTGAGGATAATGATGACCCTCCCCCGGCCCCACCTCCGGTAATCACTGTGTCTCCAGCACAGGTTTGCTTCTTCCCGTGCTACCCACTGGTGAACCTATAGCAATCTTGTCTTCGAATTACCTACCATTTTATTTAATCTCAAATTCATTTCTCCCATTGCAATAAGTTATTTTGTATGTTGTCTTTTAAGAGCATTCTTTTTTTTTTTATAAAAAAAAAAAAAAAAAGGAGTAGCCTTGATGGATGGCATTCCCTCCCCATTCCCCATCCTTTGATGATAAAATAAGCAAATACTGAAGGAAAATTGAAGTAAGTCACAGTATATTAATTATACATATTATTCCCTTTGTGTTGAAAATACCTTTTCCTTTTTATTGAACTTCATTGTTAAGGGCAATGTTAAGATGAACACACAGCTGACCACTTTCCCTTACATGTTCTAGGTGTTTCACAAAATACCATCCTCTCAATTTAGCTCTCCGCCAAAACCGCGGTGTCAAAAATGATTTAATCTGAGTTACAGAAGTGTTAATGAATCCCTTTGAAGGATTTCAATGTTAATTAAAGACTTGAAGTCCTTTCAATAAGCCGCCTTGCCTGTTTTGTATTTTCTCTAGATAACATTCCAGTTGGATCCATGTCTTTAAAAGTGACATGATTGGTCTTATTAGCAGATGTTCACACAGTCACCTCATGCACAGCAGCCTTTACTACAAAGGAAACTCCATAACTTATAAATAAAGTTTGTGCCTGTTGTGGTCTACCTTGCAAAGAAAGCAGTCAAAGCTGTCATTTTAACCCTTATAAAATTGTCCTCTGGGGAGTCATGCTTACAAGTCTTCCTCCAGATTTTAGGATCATTATAACAATTTCTGGCTGTGTGTTCATTCAGATTCAACAGATTCCATGACTGCGTCTCAAACATAAGACTATTCTGGTTTGAAATACCTAGAATTCACCCGGGCATGCCTCGTTCTAAGAGTGGATTCTCACAGGAACCTACACTCCCCTAAACACGTGCTGTTGTGGAGTGCTAACATACACTTCCATGTTCTCAAAAGGCAATGAGGGTTTAGACAGCCCTCTCTAGTTCATGATATGACTGAAACAAGGTCACTCAAGAATGTGGTTAGAGTCTAATTAAGCATCAGGAGTTTCACAGGAAACTCTCAGTGTTCAATTAGATTTTTGACAAGTAAAGCACCAGGAAAAAAGAAAGTGAAAAACAGAACCGAACTGTGGTCCTTTGAAGTCCATAGCAGTCAGGACCTTTATTATGAGGCTGAATTGCACATCCCTTATCAATCACGACTAAATTCAAATGAACCAAGAGCAAGCGCATGTTAAGCCTTACACAATTGTGAAATTGCTGTTCCAGCTATGTCCCCTTCGCCTGCGTCAGGATTGAGCAAGGGTGAAAGAGACAGAGAAATCAGTTCCACGAATTTTGGAGAATGTCAGAGTAAGGATCTGCCGCACACGTTTGTGTCTCCATTATCATTCCTCCTGTTTGGTGTTCCCATCTGTCTGGGGAGAAGTCCACAGAAGTGAGGGAAGATAAAAGTACATGAAGTGATGTTTTTAGGCTTGTTTCGGCTGAGCATAAACCAGACACAAGATGAGATTAGGAAGTGATATGTGTGCTCTCAGAGTCTGTAGATGCATTGTGTGTCTGGAGCAGTGGAGACACCAGGGCCTGGTGACTACACTCTCACTAAACATCAAGGAAAGTCATTCTGCTGCTTTCTTAAGTGACCACTACCAATACCAGAAGCAGATGAACTGCGGTGATTGCCCCCAGGTGAGGATTTAAGTTGCAAACAGCTGGATTAGAGCTATAACTTCTGCAAGACTGGCCTCACTGAAGAGACAGTAATAATAAGACACGTGGCAGTAATGTCAGAAAGATGGCCCCACCTTGCTGCTCCCTAAAACACAGTTCTTCTGAAAGTAGAGAGTGAAACATTTGGGGGAACTAATTTCAAAATCTCAGCATTTCTTATATGAAGAAGTAGTATCAGTATCATAGGAGATGAAATTTTGACTACCAATACCAATTCATCAACTGAGGCTATATTTATTGAGTAAATGGTATTTAGTTGGTGAAAGGGTAAAATTGTTTATATACTAAAAGTTTAGTAGCAGAAGGCTTTCTTTGTCACATGTGTGTGTTGATGTTTATGTCTGTGTTTCCTGGCTCATTGTGAGTGTATTTATATCCCAGTTGTCACAGGGCACCTTTCTTTTCAACAGAAAACTCTTTCAATAAATTTACCATTTTCCAGTTGATTCATCAAAGGAAGAAAACCTTTTTTTTCCTGTGGCCTAACTTGGGACTCCTCCATATACCATGATAGCTGACACCTCATTGCAGCATAAGGCAGAATGTGCTACATTTTTTTGTCCCTGTAGGGTGGACAAATGATACTCTGTTAAAGTGATGTAGAGAAATATGGGCCTGGGATGAAGGCGGCCCTTTGATTGCTCTTAGAAAGCTCTTATGCTCAGTAGACATTGGAGTGACTGCCGGCACCCATGTGTACCAGCTGAAAGTCACCAGTGGTCTTTTGTGGTGCTAGTTTCCTTGTCTGGGTAAACCAAAAGACAGAACACCCTCTGGTTTAGTTATTTCAGTGAGGCACTTCACAGCGTGTATCATTTACCAAGCTACTCAAACAAGAATTAATGAATATATTTATATAAATGTGTTCAAGGAAACATTAGTCTCCAAATGTTTCTGTAGGAGTCCCATGATGTAGCCAGGTTCATCTTTCCTGACATTTTACAAGCTATCCTCAGCATTTTTAATATAAATGATTGTATACAAACATCCAGGTAGAGCCCGAGCCTTAAAGTAGCTCAAGCAAAATCTATTCTGAATCCTCTGCCTTATACCCATTCATTTTCTGTCCCTTAGATTATTCATTTATTATGCATCTTAGGCTATTGGCAAATCACTGAAAAGGAACAATAACCCCCAATGTGAAATCTAAACCATTTTTGTCTTTCCTATTCTATCGCACAAAATGGCAAAGATGGGATTTAAAGTTTCAGGCCTAAATACTCCTACAGCCCAAAATACAATTAATGAAGCAAATAAGAAAGAATGTGGAACAGTAATTTAATGTTCCCTTTAGGATTCGCTGCAACTAAATTATATGCATTCTCTTTAACTAAAAGTTGTATCACTTTATAGACTATAAAACACCTTGTATGTACATTAAAGTACTCCATAAGAATAAAGGGAAAGCAACCCTTTTATTACTCAGTGAAGTAACAGTGCAGTTCTATAGAATGACTTCATGCACAACAAGCATTTTCTTCTGGAATTTACTAAGGGCTTCATTTTTAAAGCACTAGACCATTACTGAGTATTAGACATAAACTAGCAACTTATTGGATAATAAGATAATACACGTTCAGATACCATAGGCAAATTAAGGGAAAAGCTGTAATTTAGTGAAGAGATACAGTTAATTGTTCAGAAGTTTCTGTCACTACTTGACCCTAAGGGTCTAGAAATGTGACAACTCTGCTGTATTAGTACTGGAATCATATTAAACTCTATATTTTATGATGGTGCAGGTTCAAACCCAAGACCTGGAGAAGGATAGGCAAACAGTTTCCACTGAGCTGTGCACGCCACAGCCCTTGAGAGTAATTTTTTTTCTCACAAAACTGATCTTATATTAAATTACTTGTGTCACTGGTCTTGATAATGTTAGAGAAGAAGAATATGATTAAAAATAAATTAGAAATTCTTTTTAGCCAAAGCCATAATACTTGTCCTCTCAATAAAATGACAAGTCATTTAAAGGAACTTTCAAATCCATAGCGCCCACTTCTTCTCTGGGGAGACTCCCTCAGTGTGATTTTCTTCCTGGATACTTGCTGTCTAGTGCAGCCCATAGTGACTCGGTTTGATTCCTGTTGGAGCAATGCTGGAGAGAGAGGTCCTTGCTGACTCCCGGGGTAGCTATCTGTAATGGTGTGAGCTAAATTGGCCATTACCAGGCAGCCTTAGTCCTTTGGGGAACTGCAGAGCTCAACTTTCCTGCCACTTCCTTGTGCCCACTGTCCTGTGCCCTGTCACCTACCCATGACCTTTTCTGTAGTTGTCTGTGCTGGGAAGCTTTTATCTGTGCATGCATCATCCATCATGGTCGTGTAATTGTGTCCATCTTAGACACATAATCCCTTTATTAATGAAATTATCTCTTTCCCTTCTTCTTTCTCTACAGTTCCAGATTATCAGGAACAGGACATCTTCCTTTGGAGAAAAGAGACCGGATTTGGATTTAGGATTCTGGGTGGAAATGAGCCAGGGGAACCTGTGAGTCTTTTATCTGCTTCTCTCCCTTGTGCTATTTGCTAAGGCTTCAGCAAAGTGGTGGCAGTTGACAGATCACCAGGAGAGGAGTCCTACTCCTTGTGGCCCTGGCTCTTTCATCTTGAGAAGTATGGATCTCGCACTTCCTTTTGCGGAGCTGCGTTTGTTTGTTTGTTTGTTTGTCTTAAGGAAGAAGGGAAGTCATATTTTCTAAAGCTTGTGTGTGTGGTGGGGGTTACAACAGTGAGGCCTCCAACTAAGAAGAAGGAAAACAGAAGGCAGAGCAGACAGTAGCCTCAGCCCTGTGGTCAGTTCTGTGGTATCTGTATCAGGTAGAGGGTGTGTGTGTGCGTGTTTGAGTAGAAAGTGTGGGGTCTGAATAGTAAGAAGCTAGAGCACAGAGGGAGCTTCCCTAAGCAGCACTTGTGGCTCAAGAAAACCCTGTCTTTAAATAATAGAAAAAACCCTGAACAGTGACCAAGAAACACTGAATCTCCTCCCTGGGCCTCAGTTTCTTATTTTAACACCACATGGTCCTTCGAAAGGAAAACACAAGAGAAGTATTGCTGATACCTTTGGAACAAAACCTATCATTCCTCAAGTAGTTACAGTCTCTCCTTTATCCAGAATGTATCCCTGTTTTTCAAACCAGACAATAAAAGCTACAGAAAGGTTAATGAACTGGCCCAAGGTCCCAGAGCTAGTGTGGATGCAAGGCTGACAAGGCCCAACTCCTCCATCTCTTCAGCCACTGTTTTGTTCATGCCCTCATAAACCCTAAATGCCATGTGAAGACAACGATGACACTGTTGTCTGCTGAGAAGACAGAGCACACACCAAATTGAAACTCATATTTGGTGAAGAGCAGAACAGCAAGACATTGACTACAAATGTTCCTCTGCCTTCTAGTGCTGAAAGACAGCCGAAATGGGAATATCAGGCCAGAATTTGCTTCATTCTCCCCTTAATTTTATGTTTAGTGAGATGCCCTACTGCTAAGCAGTCAGTACTAGACGATTAAAGAAACTAAGTATTGATGTACTTAGCAGGGCTTAGTGAGAGCAGGGTTCTCGGGTAGACAGGAAAGGAGGAAAGGCCTTATAAGTGAGAAAATTAAGTGCCCATTTAAAAAATTAAGTGAAAGAAGAAAAATGACATGATTGACAGGCCACAGATAATAGCTATGTCAGGGAGCCATACAAGAAATAGTTATTCTTCCTACTTCTCAAAAACTGCTACAGTACCTGGCACAATGCCTTATACACAGTGGGTGCTCAATAATCATTTGTGGCATGCATGTGGATATGAATGAATGAATTGAATTATTTCTAGAAATGTACAGGCCATCAGTCTTGATAGTAAAACTAACAGGACAATGTTTCATCCATCATCTAATTACTCAACAGATTTATATCGGTCACATCGTACCACTGGGTGCTGCTGACACCGACGGCCGCCTGAGGTCTGGAGATGAATTAATCTGTGTGGATGGGACACCAGTAATTGGAAAATCACACCAGCTTGTGGTCCAGCTTATGCAACAGGCTGCCAAGCAAGGCCATGTCAATCTCACAGTGAGGCGTAAAGTGGTGTTTGCTGGTACGTTTTCCATTCACTCCCTCAGACCATGCTCTGTCGTTTTCGTGTCTGCCTCCTCATGCTTCTATTTTAGCAAATGTTTGCAAATGTGATCAAGCTCAGAATTTCCAGATGGCTTGCTTCTCTCCGGCTCTGCAAAAGTGCTGTCATTCAAAAGTACTTTAATATGCTGTTTGCATATGCTCCAAAAAGACTTCCAGAAAAATGAGAGATGAATATATGTCCCCTGCCTCTTGCCCCCTCACCAACCAGAACTTAGCCTTCCTCTTCACTGGAGGATAGTCCTCATCTGACAAGCCCATCAGGAGCGTGAGAAAAGGTCAGCTCCAGATTCAAAGAACAGAAGTTAGGTTTGGACTGCAGAATGAGCTCTTCTGAACACAGCTCCTACTATTGCTTTACTGAGAAAGCCGAAGAGCTGGCCAGTTCTAGGTCAGCTCTGGTTCCTCTGAAGTTCTCAAAATACCCTTTCAGGCTCCACTCAAGAACACTCCTCCAAATGCTTTCAGGTTTTAGCACCCACTTCCTGCCATGCCTGTGGCTCAGAGTGTATTTCCATATCTCACTCTGCCCCTTTAAGAAAGCTGTTACATGTCTGCTCTTTTCTGAAAGCATATGTCTTTATTATTCACCTTTGTATGCAGCCTCTACACAAAGCCTGTACAACAGAATCCAGAAGAGGAAGATTAACTGTTATGTCAGTTGAATTACTGAAGAAGTATGATGTGAAAGCCTGTGAATTCTCTGTAGCCTTAATATTAGTGTAGCAGATAGCTACCAGATAAAATTAATTGGCACTTAAAAACTAATGTAGCTTATTTGAAGTGATATATAATATAATTAATTACAGAATGAAGTTACTAAATTCCAATGTAAGAATCTAATGGTAGCCATTGAAAACAGTCCCTACTCCACAATAGATTATGTCCTTAGAACTCATTTCTGGCTCCTCCAGATTCTGGGTATAGTATTCCCTGCAGCCAATGGCAGTCAGCTGGTTTGGTTTTGGGTTTTGAAATGAGTTGAAAACTATTTGATTTCCATGTCTTAAAGTAGTAAGGCAATGTAATTCCATGTTGTTGTTCCAGTTTTATTTGAAAGACTTATGTTGGGAATATTCAGTAAGTTAGTCCAGTGCAGACATTATATTAAGTGAAATTAGGTAGGCAGATAGTCCGCAGAATGGGTGTTGACAGGGGCTGGTAAGAGAGTTGTTATTTAGTGGTGAAAGTTACACTTGGGGAAGTTGACAAAGTTCTAGAAATGGATGGTGGTGACATTTACGTGACAGTGTGAATACATCTATGCCCCTGAGTTACATGTAAGCACTGTTACGTCATTCAATTTGTCCTTTCCCATTACTAAAGCCATCTATGAAACTAAAAGCTTTGTGGAATAAATATAATCATAGCCACAACTCGCCATAGTACACAATGATTTTGGTATGCCTGGTTTTACCTAAGGTGTGGACTCTTTAAGAATGCTTTGCCCTGTTAGCTGACGAGGCAGTAAGACTGGATGAATACCCAAAGCTGGAAGGAAGCTAATGCCTCTAGCTCTGTGATTGGAATAGATATTTACAGCTGGGAGCTGGGGAGAGCAATTATGTGTACCTACCTTGAAGTCCTCATGAATCCATCTGTGGGAACCTTAAAGGACCCACCCTAGCAGTCTCCTACCCAGTGAAGACATAAACACTGAACAGAGATGGAACGAGGAGGGAAAGACTGTGTGTGCGTGAGGCTATGAAGCTAGGATGGCAGCCTTCACTGGTACAGCTCACACCAGAGTCTGTTTGCAGTTCCTTCCTACATCGGAGAAAGGTCATAACTGGATGTTGCTGTAGACCGAATGGCACTGTGGGTAGTATCATTGTACTGTCTACATGCATGCCATTTAGGAGTCATCTTTGGGGGGTCGATGTGCATGGAGTCAGCCTTCCTGGAGACAGACTATCAATGTTTCCACAGCAAAGCTGCTTTTCCACACTTGTGTTGCAGTTCTCTGAGACAAGATGCCCTCCTTAGCATCTCGGTTTCTTTACAGGTGGGGAAGGTGGAAGTGGTGCCTGGGCCCGTTTTCCAGGAATTTCAAATGGTTTACATGTAACACGTGTCTCTTCCAGTCCCCAAAGCAGAGAATGAGGTGCCCTCACCAGCTTCATCGCACCACAGTAGCAACCAGCCGGCCTCTCTGACGGAAGAGAAGCACACACCACAAGGCAGCCAGAACTCGCTGAACACTGTGAGCTCCGGCAGCGGCAGCACCAGTGGCATCGGCAGCGGTGGCGGCGGGGGCAGCGGCGTGGTCAGTGCCGTGCTGCAGCCCTATGACGTGGAGATTCGCCGTGGGGAGAACGAGGGCTTTGGATTCGTCATCGTGTCCTCCGTGAGCAGGCCTGAAGCGGGCACGACCTTTGGTGAGTCCTAGAAGGAATGGCTGGGCTTGCTGCTTCCAGCAGGGTTCAGTAGTTAGGGATGCTTGCTGCTCTTACAGAGGATCTGGACTTAGCTCCTAACAGAGAGGCCTTAATGATTTTTTTGTTTTGTTTTTTGCTTCAGATAATTAAAGTCTTAATTGGAGATGGAGTTTATTTGGTAGGTTTTATTGGATCCACAACCCCATTTAGCTTTCTAAATGTGTGGTCATGCACAACTTCAAGTACAGATAAGATTTATGTCAAATTTGAATAGCAGCCCCTTGGTAGTGTAATGGATTATACCTTTTTTTTTTTTTTTTTTTTTTGCCAGAGAAAGACTTCAGAAAGTTCCTGAGTAGAGGAGGTCATTAATAGCAATGGCCTCAGAAAGTCATAAGGGTTTTCAAAGCAGGACATGTTCATAGGAATGCCTAGGAAAAGGAGACGTGTAAGAAGTAGAAAGTGACCTGGGATCCTCCCCCACCACGTGTGTCCTTTCTCCACCCCTACCTGAATGCTTTTGAAGTTCTAAATGATTTTTTATTGTTGCTTTAGAAACTGGCTGAACTCTTGAGTTAAGAGTCATTTGATTTGGAGTCTTATCCAGGTCTTAGATTTCAGTCAAGTATGGGTAATGTTTTGTAACCTTCTCCAAGTATTACCTCTTTCCTGGGTGCATACATAAAGGTGACTAGGAACCCAGACTATTCTAAGAACCCAGTTGAGTCTAGGAGTCTCTCCTGTTGCAGTGGATGTCCACCCTCCTTCCTGATTCAGTCCTTCCTTGTCTCCCAAGCATGTTGGAAGGTGATGGGAGTCAGAAAGGGTTATTATGCAGGCTTCAAATTTTATCTCAAATGGCTTATCCACACAGGACCTCATGGCCAGTGGTCTAGGTCACTCATTGGCTTAAGTTAACAAGGGCCTATATCTCTTTAACATTCTGATTCGGTAGAACCCACGCTGTCTCTAGTTAGTCTTGATGAGCTGCTTCTTGCTAAAGGAGACAGGCAGCCTGTTCTGCACATGTGTGGCTGCAGTAACAACCGCCCATCACTAGCCATGCTTTTCTGAGTTGCGAAGATGAAGTCATCACAGCGTGTCACAATGCGTGACCTGACATCAAGGCACCAGTTTTTATTTTGTTTTATTTTGCTTTGCTTTTAAATTACTTTCAAAGACTTTTCTGCTGACTTTAGGAATAACAAGAAACAGGGGAAAGAAATCCCAAGTTATTGCTCCCCCTAACCTGCAGTGTCCCCCTCGACCCTCTCAGCTTTGTCACATTCTCATTTTCAGTCCCCAGAAAGAAAAAGCAGGTATGTCAGGCGACAGGCTCTGTGTTGGATGACAAGTATTGGATGCTTTCACTCACAGTTTGCTCTTCAATTATTTACCCTTGGTTCTCACAATCAACAGATTCAACTTTCCCTAACACCTTGCACGAGCTATGCAGAGCCTTTCTTCACGCCTGCTGTTTGAGACCTTTGTCCTGCAAGTTGTCCTTGGAGCTGAGCTACACTTACTCAGGACCTTGAATTAGATACTCTTACCTTCCACTGTGCCTCCTTCGTCGATTCATAGACAGCTCACTTGTTTTTTAAAATTCTTTGAATTGAATTTGGTGTTCTGCTTAGTGACCCAGACTCCTCCATTCAGAGTGTGTTTTTCCGATAGTTTTCCCTTCAGGTAGAAATTATAATGGAAGAGCCTGGACAGTTGACTTTATAGTCTCCCCTATTAATTTTGTCACCGTTTCCAAAAGGTGGCTCCACCATGAAGCTGTTTTGATAGTTCCGAGAAAGCAAATTCTAAAAGTCTGCATAAAAACATTGGAACTCACTATACAAATACCTGATTATCCCAGAGCACTCCACAAAGACAGCTCCTCCAATAGAGTGCCTCAAGCGTGCAATAAACACACACCTGCAGATCCCTTTCCCCTGTTTCATATCATGTATGTGTGTGTGTAAGCCGTTGAGTAGAGAGGAGATGATGAAAGAGAGGGGGCTGGGGAATGACTGGAGGCTAGCTTTGCTATCCTAAGTGTAAATAGGTGCTGGATCTTCACTATGTCCCTTTAAGGGAATTTGTGAAGCAGGAAGGGGATCTGAGCTAATGAGCCCGCCAGGGCCTCCCTGAGAGCTCCCTACTTGGGCTGATTGAGCAAAGGTCCCACATGGATCAGTATGTGTCGGTGCTGGTGTTCTCCGGGCTCACCTCCGATGATTATGCCTTTTTCCAAAGCTTTCATCGCTGCACACAGAGAGCCAAGGAGTCAGTCCACCTTGTGTTTTCACATTGAACTTTTAACGCTAGCAGACTCTTAAATCTCTCCCAAAGTCCAGTGATTATTTTTGTAAATGGAGAAAGAACAAAACATTGGCAGACGCTTTAATAACAATTGGCAAATGAAGGGACAGGAACACAGAGTGGGTAAAAGCATCCACCCCAGCGCTGGGGTTTATGTTTATAACCCCAAGTAAACCAACGGACACCAAGTCCTTTGGGGGTCTCAAGATTCAGGTTACCAAATATCCCAAATTATAACTGTTTTAAGGAGGGAGGCTGGGGTTTTGTGATCATTTTCAATGAGAAAAGGACTATGACCTTGAACTCTAGTCTCAGAGCTGTGGCTTTTTAAACACCTTGAGTATTGCCAATGTTTTGACCATCAGCACAGCGCTCTCCTCTAATAACATTTGCTTAATGCTTTAATTAATTAACACTTAACCTTCTCTTTCCCTTTTCAACCCTTTTCTCCTCCCTTCACTATATTCCCACATAATTAAAAAAAAAAAAAATTGAAACGCAATACCAAAGCAGGCAATGCATGTGTGGCTATGCCTCACAAAATAGGTCGGATTATTGAGGGGAGCCCTGCTGACCGCTGTGGCAAGCTGAAAGTAGGAGACCGGATCTTGGCAGTAAATGGATGTTCCATCACCAACAAATCCCATTCTGACATTGTCAACCTAATCAAAGAAGCGGGCAACACAGTGACCCTCCGGATCATCCCCGGGGATGGTAAAGTATACTGTTATCTCTCTCTCTCTCTCTCTCTCCCCCATTAGTGTTCATGTAATTGTTTGATTTTGATATAAAGGCAGCTTTAGCTATCCCTAACTAAACATGCCTATCCAATTGTTACTAAACAATTTCTCACTCTCTGACCTAATTAATCCTGTCAGTCTGTGATCCCATCTTGATGCAGATAGAACATTCCAGAAAACCTTCAGCTTTCTCCGGTTATTTTTTCCCTTTGCTCTTTTTGTTTTCAATGCTTTAGAAAAACTTTACTATGGGTAGTAATGTTGACCTGATAGTGTAGCTGGAAATCTGGGGTGTTTTATAATGTTATTTTTTTTTAAACACTCACTAAAATATGACATCACAAGAGCTATTTAATGACAATGCAGAGCCAATACTTATTTTATTTTTCAAAATAAGTGACCATATTAATACTTGTGATTTAATGAACAGTAGGCCACAGACTACTTGGTTTGTCTATAATTTTTCATGGATTAAGAAAGATTGGATGTCTATATTTTTGACAGATTGAGTACATTAAACTTGAAGTACCCTTGTTTACTTGACTGGTTAAACTAATACTTTGGGTTCTTTTACATCATTGGCAGTTCTGTTCCTGAGACATCTGGCCATGCCTGCAGTTTGTACAGTGTCCTCTAATGGGTGAAGGCTTGTGACAGTCCCAAATATCCCCCAGTGCACAAAGCATCCCCCACAGTGAGAAGTCACTTAGTATAAAATACTGGCATTCATTATTGCAAAAGTGAAGTTGATGTGCTGATACTGGTAAGGGTGGGTTGCTTGTCCACTTAAAGCCTGAATATTGATGTCATTCTAAGCCAGTTTTATGTTAGGAAGAAACTAATACTTATCCCAAAACATTTCATTGTCTCCCCATTATTTTCATACATGCTACAAAGTAAATTACATTCTAAAGCATGAGTGTTTCCCAAGATGAAGAACACTTATGCCATAATTTCAATGAATATTTTATATGCGGCTTGATAGAGAGTGATACTTAGGATTCAGAAGTTGAGTGGCAGAGGCAGTGCTTTTTCAGTAAAAGCTAACTTCAAACCAAACACGTATTTAAATTGTGTGCTCTCGGAACAGAGTACTTCCCTCTAAAAAATACCCTGTGCCTATTGTGGAGGAGAACATATATCTCCTAAGTGGTTGTATGCATCACCTTCTTTAAATGCATGGTTTGTAATTTGCCATCTGGTGCAGAGGCCACTCCACCAATTTACCTTTCTGGAAAGCTCCTGAAATTTACAAAAGTGATCACAAAATGGCAGAGCCCTCCCTGGATTCCAAATGTAACAGATATCAGAAACCAGACAAAGAAGTGAAAAATGGTTGAGAGCCAAAAGGTAGTATTTAAATAGGTTACATGTCATGAAGAGATGTTTCAAAAAAAAAAAAAGAACTGGGCATGGGAATTCACTTACTGACTGTGTCCTGGATAATCAAGATGTGAGAATGACAATGTCTCAAAAAAGAAGGCAGGCAGGCAGGGGACCTCCTGAAAGCCAGTGCTCAAGTCAGGAAAGGTAACTCATACTACACTGTGGAACCAAGAATCAACTTAATAATAATAATAGACAATAGACTTTCTGAAAACCTGAACACCAACAATACAGAGTATGGAGTGGGATGTCCACTAATAATTAGCAATTAAAAGGCCTTTTAAAAACTAATATTTAAATGTCAAATTCAGGAAGGCATTCTATACCCTATATCTATACTTTGATTAGAAGACTTTGTTTTTAAAGCAGAATGGGCTCTCTAAGAATGTGAATTTTATCCATGGTGTTTCAGGAAATCATTGCAATGATAATAAAAATCTCTACCAGTGACTTGAATGACTGTCAGGAGCCAGGTGAAGGCATGGGAAGAACATGTGGTGTCCATTCATTAGAGGGTCTGAAACTGGAGCTTGAGGCAAGGGAGTTCAGATTCCAGTGACTGTGGCAAGCATGGAAAGACAGAATGGCCATCACCATCTTGTAGGGAGAAACCCTGCTGGATCCGTTTCCTCTGTGTGTAGTTTGTAGGACAGGTTTTGGAAGTGAGGTGGGCAGCTCTTGGAGTTAAGGGAACTCTGGTCTCCTTCAGATGTTCCACTTGAATGGTCACTGTACCCAATAGCCTGAAGACCAGTTGATTGATGATGTCTACAAAGAGGCTGAAGTTCTGAACCATAGTGATTCCATGCTCTTTGGTAGTGTTCTCAGGAACCCTAGGCCTGCACTGCAAGACCATTGATCCTCACTTTGTATCTGGGCAATGCTTAAAAGCATGCCCTAGATGTATGTCTTTGGCTTGTTAGTTTGTTTATTTCTTTTGGTTTTGTCTGGAGACAAGGTCTCACTGGGTAGCCCAGGCTGTCTCCAGTTTGAGATCCTTCTGCCTCAGTCTCCTGAGTGTTGGGATTGCAGGCATGAGCCACCACCCTGCCTGGATTGTTCAACTCCTGCTGCCTGGTTCTTTGTTCCTGTCTCTAGATGCCTCATTCTTTCCCTAATCTCCCTTACTCTACTTCCCCTAGGCCAGTGATTCTCAACTTCCTAATGATGTGGCCCTTTAATACCATAAAGGGCCAACCATAAAACTTTTTCATTGCTACTTCATAATCATAATTTTGTTATTGTTATGAATCATAGTGTAGCACAATGTAAATATTTGTGTTTTCTGATGGTCTTAGGCGACCCCTGTAAAAGGGTCATTCAACCTCCAAGGGGATCGTGACCCACAAGTCGAGAACCACTGATCCAGGACATTATCTTTACTTTCACAGATATTGTACCAAACAAGACCCCTTACCTCTCTGCCCTTTATATGTCAGTGATCAAGAAGGATGTAGAGTAGAGCAAGAGCCTCTTCCATGGTTATGAGCAAGGGCTGGTAAATAGATAATGACAACCCAGAAAGGCCTAGAAGATAGCTTAACATACTGAATCTGAGCTTGAATTTTCAGAATCAAACCATACTTGTATTGCATAGAAATGCCTATGCAGTTTAATTGGGAATAAGACTTTAATCAGGTAGAGTAGAACATGACTGAGCTTGGCTAATACACAATCAAGTTCAAGATAATAAAAAATTGTGTGAGCTTAAAGATGTAACTAATATTTCATTCCACTGTTATTCAAAGTATTTGCTTATCGGTAAGTCAGAGCTTGGCAATACAGATTCTGTTGTTTCCCTGGGAGAAGAGGAGCAGTAAAAACTCCCAACAGTGTCACGCATGCATAGGATTTAGGTTTTCCCATACTGTTTCCAAATACTTATTGTGTTTGCAGTTAAAGTATTTATGAAAAAAAGATTGCATCCTTTGTTGATTTGCTTGGCTTTCCAATGTATATGTCATCAGGGAAGGTAAGAATATTAGCATGGGAATGAGGTTAGCATGGTAACCACTTGTTGGGGGGGAGTAGGTTGAAACCTGAGGAAGAAGCTCCTTTCAGAAGAGTAAGTGCCCTGACTTAGAATAGCCCTCCAAGGCACTGTGGATGTGCTTTTCATGCTATGTGATGGCTTTGAAAAATGTAGTAATATCCATCTTCATTCCTCTGGGAGATGTAAATGCTATGTAATAATATTATTAATTATTATTAGGATATTAATAATAAAGGGTATAGGCACTGTCTGGATTTTGTCACCAAAGTGACAGTCACATGCGATGTGACACTTCCTCCCTCGTTCCATTGCTGTTAGCATACAGGGAAACATGTGCTCTTCTTTCAGGCCCCTTGGGACTTGGTCTTTTATACAAGGCAAATTTTGCTTGAGGGCTAGAGCTACAATACATAGTTGATAATGGGCTGTATCTCTGTGTTTTTAAAACTTGGACAGTGTTTGGCAGATGTAATCTTGGTGTAATTCCAAATGAAGACTTAAATGTTTATGAAAATAAGTATAGTTGTATTGATATAGTAAAAGCATACTGGAAATCAAGCCTCTTTAAACTATTTTGGTGCTCTGAAAATGGCTTATAAAATCCAGTAGACAGGGATATATTGTTATATTTTAAGGAATCATTGATGGTGATTAGTAAAGGTACTAATAGTCATGTAGTAAAATTAAAGCATTGCCTATTTGAAAGGAATGTACCAATTGGGTATGATTTTCTTGATAATTATAACTCCCAGGCAAAATAAAGTAAGTTTTCAGAAATGAACTGTGAGGCGAACCTGGGCCTCACTTCCTAGCATCTCCAATTGCTTCCTGGGAGATCTTGAGTGTGTTATTTATCTTCCTATGCCTCAGATCCACATCTGTCAAGTGAGACATTCATTGTAGCTGCTTGTTTTATGGAGAGAGAAGAATCGAATGATAGGTGATTAGCATAGTGGGCCTATAAGGTACAGTGTTTGCTTTGCACACTGTAAACTGAATAGCAAGGCAAACCATGGGAAAATACATCAAACTCACAGTAGCATATTAAGTGTTAATGTGTTTTGAATGTGGAAAGTTGAGCTTCACCACCCAAACAATTTGCATTGTGAAACATTGCAAGTAAAGAATTGAAGGAAAATTATTGCTGGCATTCTATTTATATGTGTAGTGGGCAATTATCATATGCCACCAAATCACGAAAACCACAGAAATATAAGACTTGCTTAATAATGGGATTCAGTGTGCCCAGAAAATGCTGGTGACCAACAGCACACAAACATTCTAAAGGAATTCATTCAGCAATTATAATCACTTTAATTACAAGGAAACATTCTTCTGTGTCCCACTTATGATTTCGTTATGGCCCAAACACTGTCATAATTTCCTGGATAATCTTTATGCAGTGTATGATCATGACACTATGAAGTGTGATAAGAGACCAGTGTCTATAGTCCTAAATGTTCCGGAGAGTCATACTGACGGGCTGTACTATCCCTGCCTCTTGTACTGGCACAGTGAACTTGCTTTATGAAATACCAGTTAGACTTACACCTCGGTTCTCCAGGTTAGCTGCCCTGGTATGGAAGTGATGTGGTGAGCTGGTGTTCCTACAGTCTTTTAATAGCATTCATTAAAATTCACCAATATTCTCCTAATTATTAATAACGATGGTGGTAATAAGTAGTAACAATAAATGCCCCCACATATGCTTACCATTTGGGCTAGTGTTTGTGTGTCAAGCACTATCCTATTTTCAACTTATAATCATTGCACCAGTTTCCTTCAAGACTTCCGTTGTTCCTCTTGTAAAGTGAGGGAACTGAGGCAGCAAACGCTTATATTGTCTTGTCTAAGCCCTGTGCAGCAAGCTGCAGAGCCTAGGATGCAGAACAAGGTGTCGAGACTCTGCAGTCTGACCTTGCAACCACTGAGCAGTCTGCCTCTCAGCTGACTTAAGCACCACCTCCCGACTCAGGGCACAGGGTGCATTGTATCTGTACCAGATAGAGAAAGCCTAAGAGGTGCACCAAGGCAGGTTCCCCTTTGTTTCACATCTTACTCCCCAGCTGACCACACACTCTTTCCCTAATATCTACAGAAACATTTGATAAGAACAGATGCTGGGGAACACTGTCCTGAAACATGACTGGGATACAGAAGCAGTTCTCTGGAACCAGTTAGATTTTTGTGCCTTGGCTGTACGAGTAATAAGCTTTGGGGGCTAGACTAGAAACTGTAAAAAATCAGATTAAACTTTGTCATTTGGCAGAGAGCTTAAATAACTTTAAGAACCTCCCAGAGAAACTAATAAAATGGTTTTATTAGTAGCAAGGCCCAAAGGTAGAGTAGATACACACTGGATGCTCATGACGTATGTGTCAGGCAGTCTACCAAACACTTTCTAGCCCTTCATCCACATGAAGGGGTAGGTCTCCTTTTACCAAATAAGAAAAATCAGGCTCGTACCTAATGAGGACGAAAGCAGTGGTTTGAATCTGCGTCTGAGATCTTGAAACTCAGGCATGGCATATAATGAAAAATAAAGAACTAGGAAGTTAGATACTAGCTGACTACATGCTTAAGGAATGAAAACAGAAGACAGACCACCAGCAGTTGGGATAAGCGGGGTGTCTTTTGTTTCAAGAATTCAGTAGAGAAAGATATAATCCAGGTTTCTAGGCTTAGAATACCTAAAGCATTTCCCCATAGAAACCTATTGTCCTGGTAGGTAGAGACTTGTATTCAGCAAATGCTAAACTACAAATCCTAGGGTTTTGCATTTCCAAGGTGCTCCATGAACGAAATGGACATGCACAGACTCACACTAGAACTTGACAACCACAGTTAATATTTTCCTGATTAGAAATTCTACACTAAGTTTCACCGTCAATTTAAAAATGAATACTGAAAGTAGGACTTGCTCATGGTCAGCTGCCAGCCGGCTTGATCTAAATAGAGAAGAGGTTAGAAATTAGCAAATGATTAGTAAATAGAGAATGATTAGCCATTGCCAACAAGTGATTGTATTTTACATGCATGTCAGTGTGCAGAGCATGGTTACATTGGTGAGTATTTTCAGATTCTGAGCCTCTAAACTTCTAGAGATTAATGAAGTTGGTTTTGAATTTGATTAGTGGAGAAGAAAGTCAATTTACATATGAATATAATTGTATTCATTACATTAAGGTGGCTTCATAATTTATATGACTTATATTTATAAACACTGGTTATGCTAATGCAAGTCTTAAAATTAATCTTTCAAAGAGATACTAAATGAAATTTGTCAAGCGTCCCATCTTTTCAGTTGGGCTTCATTAAAAGCAATGGGGAAGAAAGTAAATCTATGTATTTAACAAGATGGTACAGCATTTCTGAGTTTTCGTATTCAGACGAGGAAATCAAGCAGACTCAACCAAATATAGACGATAAATTGCAAGAGAAGTTAGCAAAGCCGTTTATCATCATCCGGTAAAATTCGTGAACTCCAGTGTGGTGCAGTGCTCTGATGGCACATGCCACCACCTTTCAGTGGCAGGACAGGAGTGATCCAGCTGTGTAAGCCACGTTACATTTCCGGGGAAATGTCTGGTGAGGAGGAGAGTTGCAGGGCACACATGGTCTTTGGGAAGGTTCATTGACTACCTGATTGTTTAGCAATTTTAGTCAACTCTTTGAAATAGAGACAGAGAAGTCAGTCTTTTTCATCTCGGTCCAGGGTTTCTGCATGCCTCCCAGTTGGTTGATGTCTTCTCTAAGGCCTTCATGTCTTTATGCTCTGCCTTACAGAGTCCTCAAATGCCACACTGCTGACCAATGCTGAGAAGATCGCCACCATCACCACGACGCATGCCCCTTCTCAGCAGGGGACCCAGGAAACAAGGTCAGATGTGGCTTGGGCTCTCTGCTGTTGCCGGTCATTGTTGTCAGCAGCATTGTTGAAGGGATAAAGTAGCTCCTGCCTCTTGTACACACATCTTTGGTTTTTCTTTCTTGTTTTGTCTTGGATTGCTGTTATATTTGTGTCTGTCATTTTGGCAGGAATACCACCAAACCAAAGCAGGATTCTCAGTTTGAGTTCAAAGGACCACAGGCTGCACAGGTGAGGGCTACTTCCTCTTCTCTGTCCATCTTCCCCATTTCCCTCCAACTTCCTGAAGCTAGCTTTAGGAAGAAGTCTTCAAAGAACCCTTATTTGAAAATAAGCAGCCTTTTTTGGGAGGTGGTTTAACCAGATGTGTGCTCAAATTTGATTGTCTAGAAAATGACATTTTGTTTTTACTGCCTTTGAAAAATATTCCTAGGTGCTCTTTTCCGAGGGAGAAGGAAGAAGGGCTGTCACAAGGCTCAGTGATCAGAGAAGCAAGACACTAGCTGTCTTGCTTCTCATGGTTTTTAAAACCTGCTGCTGCCAAGCAAGTGTCTTTGTGTATGAGACATTTCTCTAGCTAGTGAATTTCAGATAAGACCCCCTAGAGTGCAAATCTTGTCCTCAGGTTGGAAATGCACAAGTAACAGCCAGTGATGCAAATTTGAGGAACAGGGATGATCCAGAGGTCAATGTTTTTGCTGGCCTTCTCCTAGCAGAATGGAAACTGGGCCCTCATCTCTAAAGGCAGACTTAGGGCCCTGCTAGCATTTACCACGTATGGGCCATCCAGCAACACAGCGGCCAGTGGCTGGTCTGATGAAATGGAAAATTTTCCTGCCCCAAATGTCAACTGCAGCCTTACTGAGTGTTGTAAATGTTTGTGTGTATCAAGACATGCTCATGAATGTTTACAGATGTAGGATTCCTAACTCCTCAGATGATTAATAAGCAAGAGTCACAAGGGTTGCAGATAGAGTCTGTGCCTTTCTGCAAAGTCACTAAGAGAAATGGGTGTGGATCTAAATTCCCCCAGAGTGACTGCATTTAATTTCTTCAAATAGGAGCAAGATTTTTACACTGTGGAACTGGAAAGAGGAGCCAAGGGATTTGGCTTTAGTCTTCGAGGGGGACGAGAGTATAATATGGACCTCTATGTTCTGCGCTTAGCAGAGGATGGTCCTGCAGAAAGATGTGGAAAGATGAGGGTAAGTAGAGAGGGGGCCAGAGTGGTTGTACATATGTCATCTGTGGTCGCTGCTTGACATTCCCACAGCCTTCAGGACACTGAATGTATGGATCCTGTCATAGTTCTTTCTAAAGCATACTTAAAGTGGGTATTTTCTGAACGACTTCCCCATTGTTCTTATGCTTAATCTCTTACAGTAGGTACATCCTATCACAAGAAACTGGACAGTACAGAATGCATAGAAGGGAGGAAATCCCAGTAGCCCTATAGATTCTGAGTAGAGAGCTCATTCTTTCTCTAGCCTCCCAGTCAACCCTAGACCTCAGCATGGGGTCAATAGTTACAATGCACTGGGAGTTGCTATAGGAGTGTCAAACTTTTTAAAATTATGAAACAACCTTATCATCTACAAAGGTCACATACCAGAACCTCAAAATCAAGTTTAAAAAAAAAAACAAAAACAAAAAAACAAATTATCAAAAATATATCTCATAAAGTTTTGAGTAAGAGTTTTGTGTTGGACCACATTTATAGCCATCCTCAGTCATGTGTGCCCTCATGTCACAGCTTGGGCATACCCAGCCTGAGAATTTGAAAAGATGCAGACTCAGGGCTCTGTTCTCTTCAGCTGTTTAATGCTTGTTACTATCTGTGTGGATTGCGTGATTGAAAAGAGGCAAATCCTGGCTTTAGATAAGTTACATAACTTGAAACACTTAGGGAGCCACTGTAGCAGCTAAGAGATCATCAGGAAAGGAAGAAAAGTGAGCTGCCTGAGCAGAAAGACAAATACACACACACACACACACACACACACACACACACACACACACACACACAGAGCCAAGGATGAGGAACTCAGTAATGTGTTTATACTTGTTTTTCCATTTTCAGACTAAAGTGTTTGGCTTTTTGTTTGTTGTTTCTTATTTTTGTATATTATTCTGCTTCTTGTATATGTGTATATGTGTCTATAGGCATACATGTGGAGCCAATAAGATGACTTTCAGGAGTCAGTTCTCTCCTTCCACAGTGTGGGTCCCAGGGATCAAATTCAGCTCTTTAGACTTTGCCTGTGGCCTTGGCCTACTGATCCATCTCACTGGCCCCGAACTGAGCCTTTTCTTAACTGAGGAAGCAGAGCATAGTTTCTAGAATTAGGCAGTGAAAATGATGGATATTTGGAAAAAACAGTTGCTAATAGTATGAAAGAGCATCACTGTACAGCTGTGCACAGCTCCTAAGACACATTCATCCCCTGGTTCCTTGAGCTTTGTAGCACGGGGTTGTTTTCATCCCTCTCTGCAGTTGAAGAACTGAGCTGCAGGAGGTTGAAGGGCCGTGGAATCGATTACTTGACAGACATGAGATGGGATCCAAGCTTGTGGCATGGATTCCAAAACCAGTACATTGCCTCTTCTTCCTTCTAGAATGTAAGCTGTGTGTGAGTCAGATTCGGGCCTGTTTTGTTCATTCTGATTTTTGCACAGTGCCTAGGAAGGCATGTGGGAGACTCTCATGGAAGATTTCTCTTCTGAGCTCATTCATGTGGCTGTTTCCAGGCTTGGGTGCCTGTCAGCCTGTGGCTGGAGTCTTGGAGTCTTCTCTCATGTTTGTTGGTTTTGTTTTTTGTTTTGTTGTTGTTTTGTGGTTTTGGTTTTGGTTTTTAAGGCAGAATTTCTCTGCGTAGCCCTGATTGATCTGCAACTCACTCTGTAGACCAGGCTAGCCTCGAATTCAGAGATCCGCCTGGCTCTCCCTCCCAAGTGCCGGGATTAAAAGCAGTCGCCACCACACTGGGCTTTTCTCTCATTTTCTTATCATGGAACTCCATAGGGTGACATATTAGTCAGATTTCAGAGCCAGATGCCTACAGAAATAAGCCCTAAATGAAGAAAAGCATATTGTGCCTCACAGTCTCAGAGGTCCCTGTTTTGAGGCCTATTTAGAAGGCAGACTGTTACAGTGAGGTGGAAGGATGTACGGCACAGCAAAACTCCTTACATCAGGGGAAATAGGAAAGAGTGAGAGGAAGAGGCCAGGGTACCTGCATCCCCTTCAAGGACATGCCCTCAGTCACCTAACTTCCTTTCATGCTACCATTGATCACTAGCATCGTAGACTATGGGTCAAAGTCTTCATTCAACACAGGGCCTTTGGGGAACACATTCACCACAGTGGGCATCCCACAGCATGCATCAGAGTGAGCAAATGAGAACAAGAAAGACAGAAGACAATTATTTTGTAACGCCTTGACCTGATATCCTGTCATGTTTACCATATTCTTGTGATTCGAAGCAACCCACTAGTTCTAACCTACATCCAGAGTAAATGCGATTGCACCCAAGTATCCCTACATGGAGCAGAGATCCTCATTTGGGGCCATGCTGTGTCCTCCTCAGTAACTTATAGTCTCTTACAGCTTTTTTGCTTCACTTAGCACTTAACATTATATAATGTACTACTTGTATAGTGTTCCTACAAATTGCCTTTCCTTATTAGAATCTAAGTGCCATGAGGGTTGAATATTTTCACGGCTACATCCTGAGCAATAGAAAAAATTCTGGAATATGCCTAATGTGTATGTGGGGAACCAGTGAGGAGAAGAATTAATTCTAAGTCAAAAAGACGTCCATAGCTTATGAAAACCCGGTGTGACCATTTCACTTTGTCTCTTGCTCTGACAGATTGGTGATGAAATTCTAGAGATCAATGGTGAGACCACCAAAAACATGAAACATTCTCGGGCCATAGAACTGATAAAGAATGGTGGCCGCAGAGTTCGTCTGTTTCTGAGGCGGGGAGACGGCTCAGTCCCAGAATATGGTGGGTCAAACTATGAAAACATCCCTTCCTTCCCTGGCATGACTCCATGAGTTTGTCTCCAGAACGGCAGCAGGAAAGTCCTTTTTGTTTCCCTATTCACCAGTGTCTTACCAGCCTCTCGCACCATGTGGTTATTTGCCTCGCTTGTTCTGAAATCTCTACACATTTCATCCTTTGCTTGCTTACACGGACTGGGGCATGGCCTAAGACAAGATCTTGATAGCCCCCTTTCTGATAATCAGAGAGAACATTCTGTCTAGTCCAACCAGGAGCGAAGGAATGTTTGTTGAACTGTGCCAAACTGTTTCTCAGATCCAATTGTTAGCACAAATGACTACACAGTCCTTGAAAGAAGCAGGTTGCCTGACTGGTGGTGAGGCACAATATCTAGTGGGGTTTGTTTCTTTGTTTGTTTTGCTCTGTTTTGTTTTTTGTTTTGTTTTGTTTTTGTTGTTACTTTCTTGCAGAGGTGTGAAATTTTGAGATTGGGGGGGCTTTGCTCACTTTGTTTAGACTCTGTATATGACAATTCTCTGTCCCTCTCAACTGGCCTTTTACCCCAGATCAGACCGCCTGAGCCCACACTATCCAACAAACAACAACAAACAAATGTTGATCTATTAGCCATATGTTTTTAAAAGATAAAGGATGAAATAGATTCCCAGCGCTCATCATGAGGGAAACATGCTACTATACCTTTCCTATGAGGAAAGCCAGGTGATACGAAGAGTTCCTCTATCGTATCTTTAACATAGTTTGAGTAGACGGCAATGCTCTTTACCTAGCTTAGTGTTCTGATGGCAAAATAATGTATATTGTGATAATTATGTCCTATTTATTTGAGATTCTTGTTTAAATTTTAAAATTTAAAAAAAAAAAGGAAGCTATGCCCTAGATGTAGGGCTTTTTTTCCCAACCAAAGGTCTACAAAGGTTTCTATAGAAACTGTGATTGAAAGATCCTCATATACATTGGTCCCCTTTATTCGGGATTTATCTGTTATCACCCTCTTTTCTGAACGTCTTTCTGCACAATTCCCAGATGCATTTTGGGCTCAATGAGATGCTCAATTTCAGACATAGTTCAAGGAGGAGAGTGGCTCCTTCGCAGGGCAGCCTTTCCAGGTGTTGGACATTGGTACCGGTGCACAATATGAGGGGTCTGAGGTAAGGGTGAGGGTGGGTATCCAATCGGAGGGAACCTTAATGACAATATCAGGTGCCATGGCTGCACACTGGGCTGAACTTCGGACCGTTCGGAGTACGAACACCACTGAACCTGTGTAACGTGTCTCCCTTTTCTGTCTTTCCTAATGCTTCTGTTGGATGTGATGTCTCATTTGAGAGCCCTCGTCAGTAACCTGTGTATCCTCTCCAAACCTATGTCTGTTGCACTGAGGATGAAAATCCAACACTAACCAATGTTCTTTGGGCTAAAAATAAAGATCATTGAACTACATGGTTTTCCACAAAGGGTTGAACATGCCAGGGTTGTGCTACTGTAATGTTCCCATGCGTCATTTGGACTAAATCTCTCTAATTCTATTGATTAGAGTTACAAATGGGTTATAATATGTTAAGTTCCAATATTTTTCTGACTTGACTGGAACCTGCTTCTCTGTGAGGCTATTTTTGTAATGAGTTTTTGTACTTAATTTAACTGCCGCGGTATTGGGGGGTAGGCGGGAGGGGACTTGGTTCTTTGGTTGTTTATTGTTAATGCTCTCCTATGCCAGCCTGTCATTGTTCCAGTTGTTTGAAAAAAAAAAAATCACAAAACAAAAAAACAAAAGGATGCATCATCATCTGGGTTTTGGAGTCATCTTACAGCTATCTAAAAAGGTCATTGTTCAATTGCGGTCGGTCCCTGCAGCCTTGGGTATTGCCTTAGACTGACCAGACGAATAAACTCTCTTTGCCCTATGTTAACAAATGAAGATTTTTTTTCTTTCTTTCTTGTTATAGGGAATCTAAATGTTCAACTTTTTCTCTTTCTCTCTCTCTCCTTCTCTCTGACTGTTCTTGGTGCTGGGCCCTCCCTCCTACAGCGATGATACCTCCTAATATCGCTGCATGTATGAGAAATGAAAAGCTCGGGGAGGCTTGCTTCTACCTTATGGGCCATAATCAAACTACGGTTTGTAGCTCAATCAATACTAGGTGTTTCTGTGCTGTGGCCTAATTTCCTCATTGCTTCTGCTTAGCTCTATTTTGATATGTTTGGCAATTCATTCTGAACACCCTGCGTTCTTTGAATTGTAAGTACATGGCTGATCCTGTTGAAGTTTGCACTCCCTTGTCTTAAGAATAGAGTAAGAATATAGGTTAGCTTTACAGCTACCCGAGTGCTTTTCTCCCCCAAGTGTGGAGTGACTTTGCCTCTGTCCCGGTAGCACACCCAGCCTCTAGAGAGAACCAGCCTCATCATGGAGCTCTTCCCTGGTGGGTACGGCTTTGCTGGACAGGAAGAGGAGATTTTCTGGTTGTTCAGGGGTCTCTCAGCAAACTCCAGCCTGTGAACCACATCCTGGTGTTATAAATAAAGTTTTCTGGGCATATTGCACACCCATTTTTAAATAAGTAGCTGCACCCCTCGCAGTAAAAAGAATGAAGACTGTGAGGACTCATGTTCTAAGCTATCTCTCTCCCTTTGTTGAGCTTGTCCTGGGTTTGGAGAGCTCCTTCATGAGACAGACCATTTGGTTATTATTGTCCTGACTGTCTCATGGAAGATGTTTTTAAAGCCCTGTATCCCACATTGCAGCTCAGCAGCTCCAGCACCTAAAACTTGATAGTTTTATCATTGCAACAAAACATCACGCTTTGCAAAGGCTCTCATAAATTCAAGATGCTGCCTTAAATGGTTGTGGTGTCAGTTCAGATAGTTTAATGGTAAGTGGGATTTGTCATGGGCTGTCCAGCATTTAGATCTATAGATGCCTGACTGAACTGAGAAGCAGTCTGATGGAGTCCACAGCTCTTGCTTATCATTATGATTGCTTCTTACATCATAAGGAAAGGTGTTTTAAACGTAGAGATTGTATAAGTCCCAATTTATTTCAAAGGTGCATCTAACATCCTATCCCCCACTCACTTTTTTTCTGGCAGAAAGCTTTTTTAAATACAGTTCTTTTTTTTTTTTTTTTTTAACTTTACTCAAAAGTAGACAAAATAGTAAAATGTAAAAGTAATTCAGTGGACCTTCAAGCTGGTGTCACATTTGACAGTTAACATCTGCCATGTGTATTGGCTAGGTAACCCCTTTGCCCAGTACCCTGAATCATTTTCTAAAAGTAGAAGTATGTTTTTTCTGTGACATGCAGATCCTCAGTGGCTTGTCCTCCTGCTTGTTAGATCACCATCCAGATAAGCCAGCAACTAATTTTAACCCCCAGCCCATCCAGGTCTGTGTTCTAGGTTAATTTTAAGCAGAACAAGTATCGTTCAAATAAAATGGTATTGGAAGGATACAGAAGAAAGACAGAGGCTGGGAAAGGGCTAATGGGTGGCCAAGGAAGAGTAGGTGTACATCACGGTGCAGTAGTTCCGGTACCTCTAGACAGACCCATCCAGTTCTGCCTTTTAAAAACTAAAACCATTTATTATGCCTCGGATGGTCTGTCTTCAGGGTGTGGGGAATAGTCAGCTAGATGTTGAAAGCCATAGTGCTAGTCTTTAATCCTAACTCGTTGCAGTCATTCCTAAATTAACCCAGATTCAGTTGGCTTTGAATCTGCTTTAACAGTTGTTTGTTTGTTGTGACTAATGAGTCAAGCGTGGGAGGGAACCGGGGCCAGGAGCCCAGGACCTTCATGTTGAACTGTTCTTATTTCTCTTCCTGGCAGACCCCAGCAGCGACCGGAACGGCCCCTCCACCGGTGCACAAGGTGTTCCGGAAGTGAGGCCCGGGCCGCCAGACCGCAGACCGCATCCAGCCTTGGAGTCCAGTTACCCACCCGACCTTCACAAATCATCACAACATGGGGAAAAGCGGGCACACGCGAAGGATCCGAAAGGCAACAGGGAGCACAGCAGACAACCCAACGAACACCACACCTGGAATGGAACTTCTAGAAAACCCGACAGTGGGGCATGCCGGCCCAAAGACCGGCCACCCGATGCATGGAGAGACGAACAGCCAGAGCGGACAGCCACCAATGGCCCCAAGAAGAGGTCTCCGGAGAAGCGCAGGGAAGGCACCCGCAGCGCTGACAACACTTTGGAAAGGAGGGAGAGGCATGAGAAGAGAAGGGAGATGTCCCCTGAGAGGAAGCGAGAGCGGTCACCCACCCGGAGAAGAGACAGCTCCCCCAGCCGCCGGCGGAGGTCCCTCGAAAGACTCCTGGATCAGAGACGGTCCCCAGAGCGCAGAAGAGGGGGCTCGCCTGAGAGGAGAGCCAAGTCCACCGACAGGAGGAGGGCCAGGTCCCCTGAGCGTAGGCGAGAGCGGTCTCTGGACAAAAGGAACCGGGATGACAAAGTTGGCCACCGAGAAAAGGAGGAGGCTGGTCTGAAGGCTGATGCCCGGAGAAGCCCCAGAAACCCCCCGGAGCAGAGAAGGCGGCCTTATAAAGAATGTAGCACCGACCTCAGCATCTGAGACTCAAAGTCACATTGCAACCTTTACTGTGTCAAAGGTTCTAAGAGGGAGGTCGCAAACATGAAATAGTTTAGTTTCTTACCTGAAGCAGCATCTGACACCTGACAGACCTATGAATAGTAATGGACATTTTATGCATTTGAAATCTTATAAGAAAAAAATATATATGAAGAGTCTTGTGCCTGATGTATAATATTAAAGAAAGTATTTTTAAATGCATACTTTTTTTTTAATCATTTGCCAAAATAATGGCCCAAAGGGATGTACATTTTGTTTCTTCACAAGCTATAGAATTGTTGAGAACTGGTCCCTCTTTGGGGCAAGCTCTTTCTCTTCTAGAAAAATGGGGCTGTTGGTCATGTCCTCAAAGTAAACGCAATTAAATCTAACTCAATATAAACTGTTAGAAGTGATGTAGTGCTGTATTGTAAACCCTTGTTTTTCAGAAAAGCAGAACACAAAAAGTAAACTTCTACTTGTACAAACTGAATCCCTTTTAGGATGGATTAGGGTGGCCAGGCTGTGTGACAGACTACTACTGCAAATGAAGGATATTTATGACTACAGTGCACAGCTCTAAGAAACTTTATGAGCTTGAGTTACAGTTGGTTCAAAGAATGGTTTGTGCTCTCCCTGGCCCAGGAAGGTGCAAAAACAAGAAGCTTGGCTGCCATTAACCAAATACAGCCTTAGCTCAGATGGTCAGGTTCATCAGCTCCACCACAGAATGCATCTCACTTACAGCAGTGCCCGCCACAGCTTGTCAGCCTGTAGAAGGAACAGACAAGCTGCTTCTGGGTTGTCTGGTCCAGTATGAAGCTGAGGAGATGGAATGTAGGACCTTATGCTTCTGGGATGAGGGAGATGTAAATGTCTCAAACATGAAAAGGTAATCTCATGGAGCAGAGGAGTGGACTTTGGTAGAAGAAACCTCTCTCGTGATATTTGAAAAGCATTGGGGCTGCTTATTCCCAGAATAGCTGACTATGCACTTTGAAACCTCAGTCCAAGTCTGAAGGATTGAAGGGCAAGGAAGAAACTGGGAAACCTTCCATCCCCGTGACCCTGTTCTCTATTTGGGGGGACAGCAAAATAAAATGTAATGGTTTTTCTTTCTAAAATAGACCCATTTTCTGAACCCTCAGGAGGTGTGGCTGGGTCAGCTGTAACCCTGAGAAGTGGTTTAAGTGGATTACTGCCTAGCTGAGCCAAAGTGTTTGCTTGTAACTGTTGGACTGCTACTGACAGTGCATTTGTATTTCTGTAGTACTGTTTCACATTTTCCATTCACACACAAAAACTTTGCAAGTCAATCACTGTTGTTCCCATGGTACTGTATTAGGGGAGGGGAGAAAAAAAGACAAAAAAAAAAAAAGACAAAAAGAAAAAGAAAACCAGCCAATCGTTGTATGTAGAGTTTAAAATTGTAATTAATAGAGCCTGTTGGAAAAAAATTAAACAACTGTTGCCTTTTTTTTGTATAAAAGAGAATTTATGACAAAAGTCTAGCTGTGAGGAATGTGATATGTGTCTATATTTCTGAATATGAACAGATTGATTCTTGGGAATATAGTTTAAACTAAATCAGGTATGTAAAGTTGTTTTAAAATGGGAGACTATATAAGTAATCAGTAAAGCTTTAGTTTGTTGGGGCTATCATTTCTCCATGGAGAGGCTGCTCATGAATAATCAACCATTCATTTGCATTCTCTGTTCTTCGCTCATTTATTTCTTGCTTAATGCTCTTTCTGTGTTGAAGAAAAGCAGTATGTGGGCCAATCTTTTTTATAAAACACTATGCACAGATAAATATTACATTGTTCATAGCATTATTTGACCTAAGGTTTATACATAACATTACACTGAGTCGTTATAGGTATGTGGACATGATCAAAGTTACTTTCCTGAATCAAACTCAGTGTACGTACATTCTGTAGCTGAAGGGAGCGGGGGTCTGGTTGCTACTTTTCTTAGCAGTTTTCCCTACAAGCATGCATTGACTGCAGTACTCATGCTGAGGAAGACAACTCGGGCAATGCTTACTTACTTCATCAGTGTCCAGAGAGCCAACTTGGGGGTGTCACACTTGAGGCTCTGCTGCTGGGATTTTTCTCACTATTTTCTAGCACAGTCCATGATGTAACTGACTCATTCTCTTGATCACGGTCTATGGGTTATAAACAAGTAAAAGCCAAGGTTGAATTTTGGATTGTATCCTGAAGTTAACATCAAAATGTCTGTCTCGTTGTAAGAAATAGTAGTGAGCATTTAAACTGAGCCTGCCTCAGTGTCTGAGGAAATCTGCTGTAGCAATTTAACCTTAATCCATACCAGATCTGGGTTGAAAGTACTGCACTTTCGAAGTACAAAAACTGTACACTAAGCAGAAAAGTAGAATTCTCTTCAATCTACTGTAACCTTTACTGGAAATTGATTCTTGTGAGCCTGTCTCCCCAACCTTCCACTTCACGTATGAGTGCTGATGAGGTATGATGGATGAGTATTTTGTATGATTAAATCAAATCATTTAGGACACCCCCCCCCCATACAACTGATACCTGAAAGAATGTTCAGTGGGTAGGAGGACTCAATAACCTTCTTGTATTTTTTAAGTTTCTTTTGTGAAAGATTTTTTTAATGCATTTTTACTGTAAAAATACATGGAAGTGGATGCATTCCATAACCACTGTTGCTTCTGTATTGGTATCTTCTTCATCTCCATGTGGTCTCAAATGTGTCAGGGTGAAGTCATCACTTTGAGAGCCATGATTGCAACTACTGAACTATCATTCTTCCCATGAAAAGGGAGCTGTGTCTTTGTCATGGAAAAGTGCCTTACTATTCAAGGTGTGGTACATGACCCAGCTGCCTCATGATTACGGGGTGGTGGGGGAGGGGGTGTGTGTGTGTGTTAATTAGTGTAAAATCTCAGACCCCGCTCCAGACCTCCAGAGTCAGAATGTGCACTTAGCAAGATCCTGTGCTAATTTGTATGCACATGAGAAGTGGAGCAGTGTACTATAGTGCAGACACCTAGTAATAGCAAATTCCTCAGACCCAAGAGATGAGTCACTTCCTAAGGGTATGCTATCTGGCCAGGAGGTCCCTTACTCTCTTGAAGCCGCCTTCCTCACCTCTAAAGGAGCATACATACCTCGTAGAGTTGGTCAGGGTAAGTGCAAAGTGCTCAGAACTCCCCGGCAAGCAGTCCTCAGTGACACTGCCGGCAGTTAGCATTTCCCTTAACTACAAAAGCAGCAAGTCATGTATTTGTACTAGGGACAAGTGTAATGAACTTCTCATCTTAAAATGGGTAGCCAAAATGCTGTGTTTTGATCCAGAGAATCGGTCTCAGAGCTTCACTTGAAGGCGAATACATAGGTGGAGTTAGACATATCTACTTGGTGGGGACAGTTGATAGTTTGTGGAGGGGGAAGAAAAAAAACAAAATGCACAAAATACAGCAGGTAGAGGGGCCCAGGCCCTGTAATAGTGACTTAAGGGGATCTAGCCAGTGAAGAGAGTGGGGGCTGGATAGACCAAGAGAAGAAAAGAACTTACCCGGTGACAGAAGGATCATAGAGCAGGCCGGGGTGGAGATCAGGGGTAAAGTGTGACCCAAATGGAAGGGCTAGCTGTCCTTGTTCCCAATTTCCGACATCAAGAGTTTGGAAGTGTTTACAGAGCCGCTGCTGGGTTGCATGGCTCTTGGGGAAGAAAATGTGGACAAGTTACGTTTAAGTTGGACAAAGTTGGTCTCAGAGCATCATGCCCCTCAGACTGAAAGAGGAGGGCAGGAGTCATTAGACATTGGTGCCCTTCCATGGGATCTCACTCGAGAATACAAGAGCTGGTTTGCCTGGACCCAGGCCCACTTACTGTTTGACTTTTCATAGAAAAGAATTTGCTTTTGTTTTTTCCAGTCTGCCTAGCCATTACTTTTTGCCAGTGTACCCTTATAATACATGTAAAAACCTGTTGAAATTTGTACCCAGGTAATTTATCTCATTTTCTTGAAGCTTACAAATCCATACCTTACTGTACCCTCTTTCACACAGAGGTGTCAGAGCTCCTAAACCTTGTTCTCACTCTTTTTATTGTTTTGGTTGACCACATCTTTGTTGACCTGCAAAAGCGTGGTCGTGTATTGCTCAGCATTTGTTGGACATCCCACATTTGAGTATTGGATAGGAATACTTCCAATACACTGTTTTGAAGAACATGTTTCAATTTATGAAAGTAATGCAGACTTTTAATAAAATACACAAATATTTCAGGAGATTATAAAGAACAAGGTGGTGGTGTTTGTGACCAGTCAATTCCAATCTCTGTATATAACTTACAGAGTTGCCAGAAGGCATTGCTGGGATGAGATACTGGCTTCCAAGTTTCTTCTGCGAGACTGAATGAGATGAGTCAGGTAACAAAAAGAAACCGTATTCTCTGGAGAGGAGGATGAAGGGGATTGAGAATCAAAAAAGAAGTGACAGGCCAGCTAAGAAGCATGGAGAAGATGGAAACAGAAACAATTGGGAAAAGAGTTCACAACTCCAGCCTTGGCTCCCTGTTCGGGAGTGGAGCCCGAAGATGCACACTAAAATGGCTCTGGCGATGAGCATCAGTCTGAGGAAAAGCAGGGCTCACGCACCTGCATCTCAGTGCATGTTTTCAAACATAACTATCACTCTGGATCGGGAGCTAGCACCAGAGGAGAAATCCATGGCAGCACTCCTCATGTCTCAGAGCACTAGACCCAGGGGCCATCTTGACAGTGGTTCTGTGATATAAGACTGAGCTACTCTGGTGTCTTAGTTAGGATTTCTCTTGTTGTGATGAGACACCATGGCCACAGCAACTCTTAGAAAGCAAAACACTTAATTGGGGCTGGTTTCAGAGATTTCATCTATTATCATCATGGCAGGGAGCACGGTGGTGGGCAGACAGACATGGTGCTGGAGAGGTAGCTGAGAGTTCTACATCTGGCTCTGCAGGCAACAGGAAGAGAACTGTCCCAAGTGGGTGTAGCTTGAGCCTAGTATGAGACCTCAAAGCCCACCCCTACAGTGACATACTTCTTCCAACAGGGCCACTCTCAATGGGCCAAGCTGTCAAGCACATAGGGGGCATTCCTATTCAAATCACCACATCTAGGGACTGGAAACTGAGGGTCAGTCCTAAATGAAGCAGCCTGGAAGCACTGCCACAGTATCTCTGGGGGACAACCAAAGGGCTAGGTGAGATATGAGAGGTTTAGGCATCAGGAAGCTTCAGCTGTCAGAAGCAGTGGCCAGTGGCTCTGCACCCTGAGGAGGAGTAAGCTTGATTGCCTGTGGGAAAGAAGATGACAGCTCCAAGCCCATAGCTGGCAGTCACAGGACCCCTAAACCTACCTTCCTTCCACCGATGGTCGACTGTGGGGAAGGAGGTAGAGCTCTGAACTTAGGGGTCCAGCAGACAGCTGGGTTCCACAGCCTCCCTTGTCCCACAGGGCAGCTCCCTCCACAGTAAATTCTGGCAGCTCTGAGGGCATCATGTGGACTGCCAGTTCTCTGACCTCTTCCCCTCCAGGGCAGAGCTCAGTCAGGTAGGAGGGACTCCTCAACTGGAACATTTGCTCCCTCGGCACACACAAAGTGGGTAACCCAGAGTCCACAGACTGCCCAGCCCACAGTCCACTAAGCTCACTATGTCCAATAGTGGCTCCCTCGTATCCAAACAAAGGAAGCTTCAGAAATGAAAACAACTCAGGTGCCAACAACATATCCGTGAGCACCTGGCCCTCAGCCTGCCGAGTGCTAGATGAAACCAGGAATTATGATGGACTGCAGCTGCAGCCTATTACTGCCGTTCCCCAAACGCATCTACTTGATTACAGTATTAGAGTGTGGTGATATTTTAGCTGTGTCCCCCAGTAATGTTTATCTGAGGATCAGAGGGAAAAGCCAGCCACTATAGTAAACATAGAGGTCAGGCAATGGTAGCACACGCCTTTAATCCTGTCACCTCGGAGGCAGGAATCTGTCTGGATCTCTGTGAGTTCAAGGCAACACTAGGAACAGAGACAGGCATGGTGGCGCATGCCTTAAATTCCAACACTAGTTAACCATAAAGGTCTTGAGGTCTGTACAAACAGACAGAAAGTGACAGAACTGGGCAAGAAGAGGAAGTGATGTAGCTGGGTGGAGAGAGGAAATGAGTTAGCAGAACAGAAAGGAATATAGGTGTGGGTACACAGAAAGTAGGTCTCTTCTGGAGACTGAAGGGTGGTGAGGTGAGGTTGGCTTGGGGCTTGTCCTATTCCTCTGATCTCTCAGCTTTAACCCCAACTTCTGGCTCCAGGTTTTTTTGTTTTGTTTTGTTTTGTTTTGTTTGTTTGTTTGTTTGGTTTTTGTTTTTTAAATTAATAACACCATTTAGCAATTCGTCTACATTAAAGGACCAAAAAAGAACTTTCTCCAATTCTTTTTTTAATTGATTATTTGAGAATTTTGTACATTGTGTTTTGATATATTCATGGACACCATTCCTTACAGATTAAAACCCTTTCTCTGCCCACTGAACTCTGTGTTCTCTCTCTCTCTCTCTCTCTCTCTCTCTCTCTCTCTCTCTCTCTCTCTCTCTCTCTTTTTACCCCATGCATCAAGTCTAATTTGTGTTGCCCACCAATTCTTGGATATGTGACCTTCTAGTTGACTTACCAGAGGCAACATTCTTTTTTCCCCCCAGAGGCAATTAGGACATTTTTTTTTTATTTAAAAATCCTTCTTTTGGGGGAGCAATAACTTAGAAGATCTTATAAATAAAATCTCCCATGATACTAACAGGTTCCCTGTTATTTGATATTTGTCAGGATCCTGGCTTTCCAGTACAGTTATTTTCTAATTATTAGTATATTTTTTAATCCTTTTACAGAAAATAGATTTTTCCTCAGATAATATATCCTGATGTCAACTTTCCCTCTCTCTACTCTGTTTCCTCCCTCATCCCCTCCCATTCAGATCCACTCCCTTTCTGTCTCTCATTAAAAAACAAACAGGATTCTAAGGGATAATAATAAAATAAAATACGATAAGATAACTAAACTAACACATCAAAATTGAACAAAACAAACAAACAGAAAAGCCCAAGAAAAGGCGTAAGAAACAGAAACCCACTCATTCATACACTCAGGAATCCCATAAAAGCACTAAACTGGAAACCATAATATATATACAAAGGACTTGGTGCAGACCATGCAGGCCCTGTGCATGCTGACTTGGTCTCTATGAGTTCATGTGTGCTTTGATCAGGATGATTCAGAGGGCCTTGTTTCCTTTATATCCTCCATCCCATCTGGCTCTTACCATCCACCTCCTCTTCACAGGGTTTCCTAAGCCCTGAGGAAAGAGATTTGATGGAGACAGCCTGTGTAGGGCGGAGTGTTCCAAGGCCTCTCACTCACTCTCTGCATAATGTCTGGCTGTGGGTCTCTGTATTTGTTCCCATCTGCTGCAAGACTATGCTTCTCTGATGATGGCTGAACAAAGCACTGATCTATGAGTATAACAGAAGGTCATTAGAGTCACTTTGTTCTTGTTTTTATTTTTGTCTTTTACTTTGTTTGTTTTTACTTTGTTTTATTTTTACTCCCACAAGCTTTATCCAGCAGTGCACTAGCATATCTTGCAGGCAAGCCACCCTTGTAGATAAAAGGTTTGTGGCTGGTTTGCTGTTTATGTTTCTCATTTGGTAGTGTGCAAGATACCTTCCTGTACCAAAGATACTAGAACGTAGGGGTGAAGGTTCTATGTTGGCACCAGCTCAACTTCTCTATGTTCAATGAGTTGTGTACTTGTTGTTTTCAGCAATGGGGCTTACCATCCTTTGTGGAGAATAACAGACTATAGTCTTGCAAACAGCCTGGGTTGTTTTAGGATTCCCATGGAACCCCTTTGGAGAGGTAACATTCTTAAAGAAGTCAATAGGTCTTCAGCTAAGATTTTTATGCCCACCTCCCCTCTCCATGCTGAGATTTGGTATAGCTTCATCTTGCACAAGTCCTATGCATGTTGTCACAATCATGAGTTTTTAATGTGAAGCTACTCTGCTGTGCCCTGGGGACATTGTCTCCTCATATTCAACTACTCCTCTGGATATTTGCCTTTCCACCATCTTCTGCAATGATCCCTGAGCTTTGGGAGAAGAGGATGTGAAATACATGTCCCATTTAGGACTGAGCATTCTGCAGTCTTTTATTTTCTACACCTTGGTTGGTTGTGGTTTTCTGTGTTCCCTACCACTGTGTACTACAAATAAGTTTCTCTGGTGAGGGTTGAGAGATGCATTAATTGATGAGTATAACACTAACCCATTAGGAGTTGGTATAATGCTATATCTGCTTAGCACAATAATTGTAGTAGGTAGGTTCTTCCGTGGGGCCTGAAACCTGTCTAACCACAGGTTCTTGGCCTGACAATATTGCCAGGTGCAATATGACTTAACTTCTACCAGACAATTAGAGGTTACTCATATGATGTTCATGCTGTTATTGCATCTGTGGGTACATCTTCAACAATTCTTCATCTTTATTTTTTTAAACCTTTTGTCTGTTGGCAATATTTTTGACATTTTTAATTTATTTTTAAAAAATTTCATGTTTTTATCTTCTTACCTTTATCTAGTTTTACTTATGTACTCTTTTTATTTTGTACGCAGAATTTATCTTTTTCTTCCTCATTCACTTTTATTCTTCTATTTAGCCTTGCAGCATCCTTTTTCCTTTCCTTGCTCGGCTTCAATTCTTTCCCTACTTTTTCTTTTATTAATCTTTAACCACATAGGTATTCTTCAGTGGTCTTTACCACTTCCTTTTTGGTGGTGGTTGGTGATGTAGTAGTTGCCTTTGCTTTTTTATTTGGATGATGTTACTTTTACAGTACTTTGTTTTCTCCTTGAACAGTCCTAAGATTAACCCCTCAAGAGAAGGCAGCTACTTGTAGACTCCATCTAAAACAGAAGATATACCCATCCTAACAATGACATAAACTGCAACACAGAAACAGGACTTACCAGGCATAGTGGCACGTAGATATAATCCCAGAGCTGGGCGGTGGTGGCACGTGCCTTCAATCCCAGCACTCCAGAGTCAGAGGCTGGTGAATCTCTGAGTTCAAGGCCAGTCTGGTCTGCAGAAAGAGTTCCAGGACAGCCAGGGATACACAGAGAACCCTGTCTTGGAAAAAAAAAAAAAAAGAAAGAAACCAACCAAACAAACAAACAAACAAAAAACAGAAATCTGTATGTCTATGATGTTAAAGAGAACTTAAACATATACTAAAAGCATAGAAAACCTATTCAGTGAATTATGGAAAAAGGTCCCCCAAATCTAGGTGGGGGGGCAGGGAATAGGCCTTCAAGTACAAGAGAACCCCCAAAAGACATTACCAGAAAGGAAGATCCCCATGCAATGGTTTAACTAAAATAACAAGAGCACAGAACAAGGAAAAAACTGTAAGAGAAGTGCCGTTATTTACAAAGATAAACCTATGAGAACAATAGCAGACCTCTTGACAGAAACTCAAAGCCAGGAGGGTGTGTGCTCATACATTTCAAACCACAAAACAGAATAATCCCCATCAAGATTATTCTATCCAGCAAAATGACCCTTTAAAATCAAAGAAGAAAGTCCTCCCATTATAGGTGTAAGCTGAAATAGTTCATGACCTCTAAGTCAGAACCACAGAGAATACTTGAAGGAATTCCATACAGAGAAGAAGAAGATAGATGTGCATGAGCGTGAGCTCTTGGGAAAGTGTAAAGCTCACAAGGCTCACTATGAGAATTAGGAAAGGGGCAGAGGGTGTTAACTCACTTAAACAGAAAACCTCCAGGGTAATGGAGAAATTAAGACTTATTTTTCAACAATAACCCTAAGTGTAAACAGTGTTTTAATCTCCAACTAAAATATGTAGACTTGTAGATTGCATTTAAAAAATAAGACCTAACTGCTTCCTGTCTATAAACATCCTCCTTGGCAAAAGGCATACAGAGACTGAAAGCCGAAGAATAGAAAATGAAAACTCAAGCAACTGGGACCTGAAAATGACAGACAGTGATACTTTATCTCACAAAACTGACATTAAGACAAAATTAAAAGGAATTTAGAAGGTTACTACATATTAGTGTGGTATATAAAACTTAATATAAAATATAAAACTTAATATAAAACTCCAGAGTTAAAGATCAGCATAGATTAGGCTTATTGCACATCTATAGAATATTACAACCAGCTATGGAATACAAATTTTCAGCAGCCTATGGAAATTTTTCAAAAATAGATTCCATTAAAAGTCAAAGAACTAGTCTTAACACACCTAAAAGTCATTTAAATATGTTTGTATATATTAATTACAAAACCATAATGAGGGAGAACTACAATTACAAGGAGAAACCACAAATTCATGGGGCTGCCCAGTGTACCTTTTAGTGATCAATGGGTTGTTGAATAAGTTGTGGGGTGGGGTTAAAAAGTTTCTAGAATCAAATTAAAATGAAAACACAATATTCCTGATCCTTTGGGATATAAGCAAGGTAGTTTTAAGAAGGAATTCATAGGTATAGATATTTACATTTTAAAATCAGTCTCAAATAAATAGTCTAGTGATGCACCCAATGATCTTAGAAAAAAGAAAAGAACAAACCAAACCCCAAATTGGTAGAAATAATGAAAATCAGGGCAAAAAAAAATCAATGAAGTAGAGACCAAGAGGGAAAAAATATCAACAAAGTAAAAATTTGGCTCTTCAGAAATATTAATAAAATTGACAAACCCTTGACTGAAACTAAACAAAAGAAAGAACTCACATTAATAAAATTAGAGATGAAAAGGGGACCTTACAAGTGTTCAGAAGGATGGCGCATATGCACAAGTAATCTTTTTTTTTTAAGTGCAAGCTAGATTCAATAATAGCACATTAATATCATAGCCATGATCACACTGGGATGCAGTGATGGTGCAACAGATACATATAAACAAATATAACAGCACATGTCTTAGGGTTTCTATTGTTGTGAAGAGACATCATGACCAAGGCAACTCTTTTAAAGGAAAACACTTAATTTGGGTGGTTCACTTGCAATTCAGAGGTTCAGTCCATTCTCATCATTGTGGGAGGGACATGGTTATGTACTGGCAGACATGATGCTGAAGAAGTATCTGAGGTTCCTACATCTTGCAGGCAACCGGAAGTAGACTGAAAATCACACCGAGCAAAGCATCCATGATGACACACTTCCTCCAACAAGACCACACCTACTCCAACAAAGCCACACCTCCCAATAGTGCTACTCCTTTTGGGGGCCATTTTCTTTCAAACCACCAATATATATATAATCAAAGATGTAAATCACATAATCATGTGAATTGATATAGGAAAGAAAAAGTCTTTGACAAAATTCAGCATCTGTTCATGATAGAGGCCCCAAAGAAGCAGAGGACATACCTCAGCATAGTGCAGTTCTATGTAATGAACCAGTAGCCACGCTCTGAATGGGGAAAACCTGAGTCAGTTCGCCTAGAATGGACAACAAGGCAGGTGTATCTATTGGTTCTCTCCACTCTTATTGAATACAGTGTTTGAGATCTTAACTTGAGCAATAAGGCAAGAAAAAGGAAAGGAATATAAATAGGAAAGGAAAAAGTTTGCAGACAATCCAAACCTATACTAAAAAGACCCTAAAGACATCACCAGGAAACTTTTGAATCTGACAAACAGGTCAATGTCAGTATACAAACTCAGCAGCTTTTAGCTATACCAATAATGAATATGCTGAAAAAGAAATCTGAGGAACCTGCTCACATGGCTCCAAAATCAAATAAAATATCTACACTAACCATAACCAAGCTGGTACAAGACTTCTACAATGAAAAGGATAAGATATTGAAGAAAGAAATAAAAGAAGACACAAAAGAAAGGAAGGAAAGAGGGAAGGAAGGAAGGAAGGAAGGAAGGAAGGAAGGGAGGGAGGGAGGGAGGGAGGAAAGGAAGGAGGGAGGGAGGGTGGGAGGGAGAAAAAGAAACTCATGGATTGGCAGAATTAATATGCTGAAAGTCATTATTACCAAAAGTAACTTACAGATTCAGTTCATCCTTCAACAAAGCTCTAGTAGCATTCTGAAAAATTAGCCACCCTAATTCATACTGGAGTTATTAAAAAAAAAAAAAAAAAGCTGTGAATAGGGGTCTAGAGAGATGTCTCACTCAGTTAAGAACATTTGTTGCTCTTACAGATGCCCTGGGGCCAGTTATGAGACCTACATAATGGCTCATAACCATTCATAACTCCAGGTCCAGGGGGCACAGTACCCACTTCTGACCTCTGCAGGTACCAGGTATGCATGTGGTGCAGGTACACACATTCAGGCAAAACCATTCATACAGAGAGTGAAATAAATAAAAAATAAATGAAGAACCTCAATTGTTAGAGAAATCCTAAGCATAAAGAGTAATTCTGAGGGTATCACAAAGCCTGATTTCAAACTGTAGTGCAGAGAAACACCAGTTTGCTGCAGACACAGAAACAGATAAGGAGCAACAGAATACAGCAGGGTACCAGGAAGTTAACCCACGCAGCCTGCTGTTCTTGACAAGATGCCAAAAACATGTTGGAGAAAAGACAAGGTACTCCAAAACTGTGGTGACAAAACTAAATAGCCACGTGCAGGAAACTGGACCTCTGGCCTTCCTCTGCCCCATGCAAACACCAATATAACATGGATCACTCACAGGAAAGACTTCAAAATACAGTTATAGTCAAGAACTCTGACGGAGTTCTCAATTGCTCAGGAAATAGCAGAAACTGGAGATTAGGTTGTACCGAATTAGAAGACTTTTACTTACAAAGAAAACATTTACCAGAGAAAAGACAGCCTGCAAGAAAATGGAGAGGATGCTTGGCAGCTTCTCGTTCCACAGGAACGGATTCCCAAACTACAAAAAAAATGACAAGGTTAAGCATCAAAAGAACAGAGATCTATCAGTAAGTGGGCAAATAACGGAAGGGACAATTCTCAAAATAAAAAACTCGGATGACCTATAAATGCATGAAAAAATGTTAAACCTCTTCACAAATCAAAAGTACGTTAGGATTGTGTCTCACTCCAGCCAGTAAGGCTGTCATCAGGAAACCAAAACAGCAAATACTGGCAGGAGGGGGAGGGCGGGGATGGGGCCAGGGGTAGGGGGGGATGTGAGTCCAGCCACCATGGAAATCAGCATGGGAGTCCCTCAAAGGAGATACCACACAATCCAGCTATCCCTCTCACTGGGATCAAGAGAATCAAGGTCAGTGTGTGTGTTTGTGCATGCACAATAACCAAGTTCTAGAATCAGCCCAGGTACCTATCAATCATTGAATAGGTAAAGAAAATGTGACATATATGCATTGTATGTATGAGTCTTATTGAGCCATAAATATAAATGAAACTACCAACGTGTGGGACTCTCAGCATAATGTTAAGCAAACCAAGTAAAACTCAGAAAGGAAATTTTACATTTATTTTTTTGAAGTCCATGAAATTATAAAAGGAAATATTTGGAAAGAGCAAGGGGGCCAGCGGGAGGAGGGTGTGAAGAGAGCAGTGGAGGGTGACTGTGATCCTGTACATGTATGAAGATGTCTTGATGAAGCCCATTATTATGCACAACAGTTAGAATGGACCAATGATCATTTAAAAGAACTGACTTGTCAATGGGTGTTTTTATAACATCTCTAATCTTTGTGTGTGTGTGTGTGTGTGTGTGTGTGTGTGTGTGTGTGTGTGTGTACATGCTGATATATGTGTGCATAAAGTCAAGCTTTTATTTTCTTGAATTAACCATGAATCAGTATTTTGAGTTGCTCTTTTAGCTTGGATATGGTGACATTTTTCCATGTTAGGGATGTATACACACATTTAAAATAAAATCTGCATCCTGTAGATCCCCGCTCTCTCCCCTTTTCTCTGGGTTCCTGCTGAAGCTTTCTCGCTCCTCTGCCACCTTCCCACTTACCCACCTACATATCCTTCTCTCTGGGGCTTCAGCGAAGTCCTTAGCACTCCAGCCACACTCTGGGAAGTCCTTGGGACTTTGCCCTAGCCAGCCCCTGATCATCAACTGCCGCTCTCAACCCAGACAGCCACACACTGGCTTCCTCGCTCATTCTTCCCGGCCCCTCCCCTGACTACTCGATTTAAAGATTTCAATTTGAATCCTTTGTTGTTCCTCCTCCACAGCTTTTGCACCTTCTGACTGCTGATTCTCCACTGTCCCATTTCTCTCCACCATGGACCACCTGTTTCCTCTTGAACATGCAGCCTGTGCAACCCTACCCAGAGCCATGCCCAAGGAAGGAGCCCAGGCCTGTTTTAATACTTTGCTCTTGTGGTCTTTAATTTTTAGTAGGTCTTTGAATAAAGAATCCCACAATTTGAATTTGCATGGTTCACCCTCATTTAAAGTTAAGCCTGTGCAAGAGCCCTAATGTAAGCTTGGAAAAGTCAAGGATCATTATCTTTTAGACAGGGTCAAACCTGCTCAGAGTTGTCATTCTGTAATATGTGTAGTTTGCTCTTTTAATGGCTACCTATTCTGCTGTTGACCACAATTTATTTAGCTAGTTCCCTATGGAACACAGTTTCTATTACAAAAATCTGCTACAGTGAATAGCCCTGTATGTCATGAAAGCCTGGTATCCCTGAATGGTTCGGTTTAAATACCTCTGAAGGAGTAAAACATGGCTCCTACTCCTTTTCTATTTCTGGTGACACTAACACCTGGAATATGTACACTGTCATTGGGAACAGCTGTTTTAGCTAAGTGTTTGCAGGCCTTGGGACAGTATCCCATTGATGTGAGTTTCCAAGCATAACCTAATGGCTGACCCTGATGGTTCACAGCCTCAGGTGCGCATTGCTGCCACGTGGAGAGCTTCAGAAACCATGAGGCCTTGGCTCTCTCAGGGACTGTGATGTAATTGGCCTGGCTGCAGCCTGCTTATAAAAGGTCCCTGGTGATTCCATCAGATAGTAATGACTTTAACTTCATGGACAGAGGGATGGGGTGTGATGCTTTGCTTTCTCCTTTGGCCATAAGGGGTCTGCACTCACCTTCTGCAATCCCTCAGTTGCACAAAGGAAAGACAAGTATGATGATTTTTGCAAACCTTCCTAATCATATGAGGCTATTACCCAAATATAGGGTAATATACCCAGATAGGGAAGTGGGTACTTGCTGTGGGATGTCCTGTATGCTGTGAATATATGTTGCTATGATTGATTGATAAATAAAATGCTGATTGGCCAGTAATCGGACAGGAAGGATAGTGTAGGTGGGACAAGGAGAGAGGAGAATGCTGGGTGGAAGAAGGCTGAGTCAGGAGGCGCTGCCAGCCACCACAAGAAGCATGATATAAGATACCTGTAAGCCACAAGCCACGTGGCAACTTATAGATTAATAGAAATGGGTCCATTTAAGATATAAGAACAGAAAGCAAGAAGCCTGCCATGGCCATGCAGTTTATAAGTAATATAAGTCTCTCTGTGTTTAATTGAGCCTGAGCAGCTACAGGAGCTGAGTGGACACAGGACTATTCCAGTTACAGTTATCAATTGTCAATTGTTTGATATGCTTGCCATAACTGAGTTTATTTCACAGTATGGAGATGTGGCTGTGTCCTCCAAGGCACCAGCGTTGCACTAAGCTTCAGCAACGGTAACTTCCTGTTTTTTTAAAAGCCTTGAAGAGCCTGGCATGGTAACATGCTCCTTTAATCCCAGCACTTAGGAGGCAGAGACGGGCAGATCTTTGAGTTCAAGACCAACTTGGTCTACAAAGTGAGTTCCAGGACAGCAAGGGCTGTTACGAAAAGAAATCCTGTCTCCAAAAACAAACAAACAAAAAAATCCTTGAAGAATACTTTAATGCTCTTATTTAAATGGAACACATGGCATGTTAAAACAGAACAAGAAAGAGAATATTAAATAATGAGTGGTTTGATGTCAGGAGACTGCAGTATTTTTCTAGCACATTCTTTCTTTCTGAAGTATTTCTGGGCCCCCACTCTTCCCAGCCTCCTCCTGTGACTACTTTGAGCAGACGACTTTGCAGAAGTGAGAGTGGTCAGTGTATACCTCATATATGTGTGAAATTGTTTAAAAACAAATTTAATTAGTAAAAATATTGATTAAATTGAGCATTTTTAAAATATACACTTTTTTCATTTTATGTGTACATGTATGAGCCTGAGTGTGTGTATATGTACAAATGCATTTGGGTGCGGTGGAAGCCAGAAGAGGGCTTTGGACCCCCTGGAATTGTAGTTAAAGGCAGTTGTGAGCCAACCAATGTGAATCCTCTGCAAGGGACCATCTCTGGATAACAAACCATCTCTCCAGATCCTAATTAAGCATCTTAAAGTTTAAAAACTGTGTGTGACTGAATGAGCAGAATGTATATTCCTCTAACCAAGACAGCAGTCCAGTTTTAAAATATGAGAAGAAATTTTTGAGAGCATGTTGCTATTAATAATGCCATTCCCATTGCAGATCAACCCAGGTGACTTAGATTTGTCTAAACTAGTGACCCAGGCCAGAATACACCATTGATATTAGGAGTTCTATCTAGGGACTGGATCAGAACTCAAAGATCCACTGGATGAGATGGGGAAATGGTTCTGTGGATAAAGTACTTAGCACCCAAGCCTGGAGACAGGAATCGAGATCCCCAGAACCCACATACAAAGCTGGATGTCTCATTAGTGACTGTGATCCCAGAGCTGGAAAGGTGGAGTCAGGAGTAGTCCTGGAGCTCTCTGGCCAGGCAGTGTACTAAGTGGTGAGTTTCAGGTTCAGTGAGAGGCTGTCTCAAAAAATAAGGTGGAGAGATAGCCGAAGACATTCAATGTTGACCTCAGCAGACAGACAGACAGACAGACAGACAGACACACACACACACACACACACAGAGAGAGAGAGAGAGAGAGAGAGAGAGAGAGAGAGAGAGATATTACTTATGGAGCAGATCCTCCTCTTGCAAACTGAAATGTAACTGATTAAACTGTTTCCTTTATTGCCTGAAAAGTATAGCTTCCTTGCTGTGGATATCACTCTGTATAAATAAAGTGCTGATTGGCCAGTAGCCAGGCAGGAAGGATAGGGTAGGCAGGACAAGGAAGAGAAGAAGGCTGGGAACAAGAAGGCAGGTAGGAGACACTGCCAGCTGCTGCCATGAGAAGCAACGTGTAAAGACACCAGTAAGCCACAAGCCATGTGGCAAAGTATAAATTAATAGAAATGGGCTAAATATAAGAGTAAGAGCTCGACAATGGTAGGCCTGAGCTAATGGCCAAGCAGTTTAAATAATATGTGTCTGTATGATTTTTTTATATGTGGGTTGTGGGACTACGGGGGCTTGGTGGAACCTGGAGAGAAGCTCTCCAACTACACTTCCTCCAGAGCAGTTTGTTTACAAGTGTGTATAGAGTGGCTACCATTTTGTAGGCATGGCACTGGGTATTTGTGTCAAAAGGTGGAGGGCAATAAAATTCCTACAACCCTGAAGTTTAGAGTCTGGCAGGAAAGCCAGACACTGGCTAATTGAGTTTCCTTGTGGTAAGAGCTCTGGAGGAGTATGTGGTGTCCTTGAATGTCTATATTAAAGAAACTTCATCTAGACGGTGCCAAGAAGGGAAGGAAAGAAACGCAAGCTCCCCACAGGGAACTGGAGGTGTCGGCAAAGACTTCATTGAAAAGTTAGGGTAGCTTCTCGTGGAGTGGGGGGAAGGCCTGGAAGCCTGCAGTGGGGAAACACAGAAGCAAGACTCAGAATGGATCTCGAAGCCTTATGGAGAAAGACTCATTGTGTGTGTGGAGCAGTTTACAGAACACCAAGCCCTCCAATGATTGCTAAAATAACTCCCATAACAAAAGGCAGTGAGGACAGCCCATGTCCAACATCCAGAAAACACCAAAACCTATTAGAAGACCCACAAATATGTGAAGGGGACATCAAGGGTTGGCATTCTTTCTTCAGAGGAAGAAGTATTTTCTTAATTCTTCCCATAAGAGCCAACATTTGGGTTCTAAAGAACAGACTTCATCTGGGAGGGTCTTCACCGCCACTGGCTGGTCTGTGTGGAATCTGAACACAGGTACACATTCCTGAAGGAAGATGGACTCATGTTGTGAGTTCCATGAAGTCACTATTGTGGATTTATTTTTTTAACTCTCAACCTCTTCTGAATTTTATTTCAGAAAATCCATTTCAAAGGTTTTTATTATTATTATTATTAACTTGGTATCTTTTGTCTGGTTTCTTTGTGTTGCTCTTCATTTTTATTGTGAATGTCTTCTTTCATACAATACATCCTGATTGCAGTTTTCCCTCCCTCCACTCCTCCCAGTATCTCCCTTCTCCTCTCTCCCAGATCCACTCCTCCTCTGTTTCCCTTCAAAAAAGAGCAGGCCTCCCAGGGATACCCACTGAACACAGCATAACAAGTTACAATAAGATAAGGCACAAACCCTCATATCAGGCTGGGTGAGGCAACCCAGTGAGAGGAAAAGGGTCCCAAGAGCAGGTAAAAGAGTCAGACACCCCCACTCCCACTGTTAGGAGTCCCACAAAACACCAAGCTGACAACCATAATGCGTATGCAGATTGCTTTTCTTTTTTATTGTAAATGTATTTCTTCTCTCTCTAGACTCCATTGAAAAGAATGAACATGTTTCTCTTCTCCTATTAATGGAACTCAGTTTAGATTTTGAGGGAAATACTCTGCATGTTCCACTCCTGCATCAAGCAACTAGGTTCAAATGCTGAGAACTTATAGAACTTAGAGCAGAAAGAATTTCATATTACTGGGACTTTATTCTGCCTTTGATAGAGGCCAGATGTAGGCATCAGTGAGAACATAATTCAAGCTCTGACAGGACAGAAGAACAATAAGGCAACAAAGGACTTAATGACTTTATGATATATGCGGTATGTAGTACATTAGTTAAGTATCGTGTGTGTGTGTGTGTGTGTGTGTGTGTGTGTGTGTGTGTGTGTGTGTGTGAGAGAGAGAGAGAGAGAGAGAGAGAGAGAGAGAGAGCAGGTGCATGAACCAGAGGACAATAATGGGTGTCACTCCTCAGGTGCTGTCCACTTTTTTCTTGAGAAGAGTTTCTCACTGGCCTGAACTTGCCAAGTAGGTGAGGCTGGCTGATCACCGAGCCCCAGGTGTCTTCCAACCTCCAACGCCACGGCGCTGGGATTCCAAGCACTTGCGATGCTTGCCTCTGTATGTGCTGGAGCTGAAACTCCAGCTCTTATGCTTCTGTGGCAAGAACTATCTCTCCAGACCAGCTGAATTTTTCCAGAACAGCAGATAGAGTACACGGGAAGCACTAATTGGACTCTGTGAGTTAAAAAAAAAAAAAAAAAGGTGCCAGGCTGTGGTAGTGCAGGACTGTAACCCAGCACTTGGGAGGCAGAGGCAGGAAGATCTCTGAGTTCAAGCCCAGCCTGGTCTACAGAGTGAGTTCCAGGACATCCACAGATATACAGAGAAACCTTGTCTCAAAAAATTGAAAAGAAAAAAAAGAAGAGGAGATAGGAGGTTGGAAAGGCATGCTTAGGGCAGATCTGTCAGGAGTTGAGGGGAGGAGTGGAGATAAATATGATCAAAATATATCATGTGAAATTCTCAAGGAATTAACAAGATATATATTTGAAACCCTCCAGATAGCATAAGATAAAAAATCCCCTTGACCATTTCCTTGCCCAGTTCCAGTCTTCTCCCAGGTCTAACTGGGGTTGTCACATTAGGATGATTATCCCAGACACCTCCATTTATATGCCAGTGTCTCAAGGTATTTGTGGTTGCCTGTGCTCCCAGTCTTGTCTGCAGAGTCTTAAGATGCCGTGTGGTAATGACCCTCTTGCTCAGAGGCTCTGGGTTTTCTTCTGCTCCGCACATCCTGCTGTTTCTTGCCCATCTTGGTGAGGCTCTTGTACTCATTTTCTGTTTGTCTTTGTTCCATTTACTTAACTGCTGAGTTCTGTGGTGTATTAGTCTTCTCAGGTTGCTCTTATAGATTACCACAGCGTTGGTGATGGGACAAATATTTATTTTCCAGCACTTCTGGAGACCGGAAGTCCAAGGCTGAGGCACCAAGGTTGGTTTCTCGTGAGGTCTCTTATTCTTACTTCTCTGGTGTCTTCACACTGCTTTCCTCTGACATCACTCCTTGTGGTGAGATTGTGTTCCCCAAAATATTGTGCACCCAAATAAACAGCCAGGAATGGTGGCTCATGTCTTTAATCCCAAGAAGTGATGGCAGAAAGCAGAAAGGTATATAAGGCATGAGGACCAGGAATTAGAGCTGGTTAAGCTTTTAGGCTTTGAGCAGCAATTCAGCTGAGATTCATTCTGGGTGAGGACTCAGAGGCTTCCAGTCTGAGGAAGGAGGATCAGCTGAGGAATTGGCAAGGTGAGGTAGCTGTGGCCCGTTCTGTCTCTCTGATCTTCCAGCATTCACCCCAATACCTGGCTCCGGGTTTGCTCTTATTAATAAGACCATTTAAGATTCATGTAACACTTCCTGGTAAGGACAACAGCTCTGTCAGATTAAGTCCTATCTTTAGGATGTCACTTAACCCTAATCGTCCTCTTATAAGACCCTCTGTTCAAATGCAAACACATTTGAGATTACATACATGAACTTGTAAATGCCCAATTTGTTTTCATAACACATAGTATGACTATCCTCTATTTATCCTTATGTCCATCAGGAGAGAATTTTCCTTATTTTTCTAAGCTTTAATGAAGTGCCATTGTTTCCCCTTGAACTAACAGCAACGAGGACTTCTGTCACTCCCGGGGAGGCATTGGCTGGTAAGGAAGAAGGAACAGAGGTGCAGAGGCATGAAGGAGTCAGAGGTTGGTTGTAGGAAGGCTGATCGCCAGTTGCTCATTCTCAACAGCCCCCAGAGTTCTCAGCTCCAAAAGTGGGAGAACTTGGCATTTGAGTTTGCAGAGATGGAGGAGGCAGGCAAGCTAGAAATGTCTTGTGTGGGTTGCCAGCTTTCCCCAAGCATTAGTATATCCAGCAGGCAATCTGAGGAGAAAAAGAAAGCTACAGAGGCCACGAGCAGACACCCCCAGGTCCATTGCCAGCCCCCACACAGATGGATTGTCCAGGGAAGCCATCTCCTAAAGCTAAAATTCACTGCGGTTCGGAGAATCTTCAGAGACACTGTGTCATCCAAGGCCCACCCTCCCATGAATCCCAGGAGAAGTTCTGGATTTCTCTGTTCACATGAATCAAAGAGTAACAATCCAGGGAAGATGAAGTGTTCCTCCCCTTGGTAAAACTGTGACTGGAGTTGCTAAGATAAAGAGTCTGAGCTCTGGCAGCCCTGACGAACTGGGCCCAGCCACCTGTCCTCACAAGAACAAAGAAAGTTCTAGTGGAAAGCAAAGAAGGGAAGTTCACTCAACATGGTTATGTTGAGAAGAGGAACTATTGAAGAAGTCCAGTGACCTCCAAGACAACCTCCTGGGCTCTGCCATGAGGTTTAGATTTCAGTAGAGAGCAAGAAACAGGCACAGCTTAGCGATCCTGTCACGGTGTGCTCCTCCAATCATCGACCCATGTGTCTGCTCGGCTTCTGTCTCTCCATCCTTGACCCATCCAGTCTGCTCGACTTCCCTCTCTCCTTCAAGGTGATCTGACCAGCTGCTGGAACCTGGGAAAAATCTCTTTTCAAGAGACAGTTTCCTGCTCTGACTGGCTTCAGCCTTCCCTTTTTCCCAGAGTCAGATTCCTGGGGAATTCCAATTTGGGGAGGTTTATTGTCTCAAGAGTCTGACCACGGCACACAGGGAAAGCAGTGTCTCTTTAGAATCCCGTCATTCCTGTCAGGGAAGTTATAAATCCACAAGAGCTCTCTGGATGTGTAGAGAGCTGGGAAGAAATACTTCGAATCTAGTCTAAGTGTGCAGTTCTTACACATACACAATTTGGATGGTCAGGGGACACTAAAGAATGATTGGAGTTTTTTTTTTTTTTTTTTTTTTTATCAGACTGGGAGAGGGATTTGTGCTCCTAGCATCTGCCAGTGCTTGCCTGGCACACATAGGTCCTCCTCCTCAGTAGGCAATCAGCCAGCCAGAATGGCTGCAGAGTGAGGCTGAGAAACTCTGCACTAAGCCACATTTTATGGATTTCCTGGGACCTTGCCACTGGAAAAATACTTCAAAAATAATAACAATTGAATTTTGTAGAAAATAGAATTTTAGACAAGCATGCATGCATCCATCCTCTAGCCCCCAACTTGCTGGTTTGAATGTTTCTTTGAAATGGTTAGTGCATCCATCAATTTTCCTCTATGCTTGTTTTTTCAGACAGCTCCTAAAACAACCTGTTCAACTCCTCTGTCAGAGCACACAGGATTCTTTGAGACTAACACAGCTGTCCTGGTTTGGTTATAGAGTCTCACTGTCAAGTGGCCATATTTAAATCCTTGCCTCAGCTGAAGTTTCGCTGTCCCTCCATGCACTCAGAGGCACACTCTTCAGAGGCTGCTCTGAGCATTGGTTAGTTAACATTGGTAAGATGCTTTGAAGCACACTCAGTGTTCTAACTACCATCATTAGGCAAATTAGGCACCTTTTAGACATTGCTCATGGCTTTGAACCTGCCTGTCCCCTCACTTGCTTGAACGGTTCCCTGGGAGGGAGAGTATGGGAGTTGGGAGTGGCCAACAGCTGAAAAACAGGAGCCTTATTTGAGGTGGCTAATTGCAGATTCTCCTTTAATAATGAGACAAAGAGAAAAATACTCCCAGGGAAGTTAAAATCCCTTAGTAGTGATGGAATGTAATACTACTTCTGAGATGCTGTAACTGAATTAGAAACCCCACACATCATCTCATGTGTAATCATCCATCATCTGTGTTTCTTCCCTTTTCTCCCTTGCCGAGAGCAGAGCCTGACTGGGAGACTGCTCCCAGCCCTCGCTTGAAGAAACTCTAACTTAAATTCAATTTTCAAATTTAGTTCCCAGGCAGACATTGTCAAGATTTGTCTTATTTTTAATTATATGTATGAGAGGGTGCACACTGGTGCAGGGACCCTCAGAGGCCAGAGGCATGGGGTCCCTCTGTAGCTGGAGTTATCCACAGTTGTGAGCTACCCAATGTGGGTGCTGAGAATTGAACTCAGGTCCTCTGCAAGAGAGCAGTGTGTGCTCTTCACCACTGGGACATCTCTCCAGCCCCTATGCAGACTTGATTTTTAAAAATGATGTATTTTATTTCATGAGTGTTTTGTTTGCATGTATTAATGTGTACCATGTGCATGCCTGATGCCCACAGAGGTCAGGAGTGGGTGTCAGATGCCAAGGAACTGGAGTTATGGATAATTATGGTTGCCGTGTAAGTGCTGGGATCTATAAATTCCTTTTTCCTTATAGTCATAATTCTTGTTGTACTCTTTGTCTACTGCATTTGCAAAGTCCTTTTGGTTTGGGCAAAAACAATTTGAAAAGCACCCACTATGTGCCAGGCACTGTGCTTGGACCATATCTCATCCTCTAACACCTCCCAGACCTTGTATGGTCTTGTCCAGTTGGTGACTACCAGCATAGAAGTGTCCTTAGGGCTACTCTCTTGACCATGGTCACTGAACTGGGAAATGAGAACATGCTCCAGTTGTTCTGAAGTCAATGCTGTATTGCTTCAGCATCTCAAGCTAAGACAAACGTGTGCGTCCTTTTTTCCTACTTGGCTTTTGTCCCCCTAGGAGTTGAACAGGGAAGATAGCACACGTCTCTGTTTTCAGATAAAGGCAGGAATGACAGAATTGGCACCTTGCCTGTGTTTCCCATCACCTGAAAACTGACTTCCAGTCTCCTTGACCTTGAACCCACCAGCGCCACCTACCAGCAGCTGTGTAGTACTGCATCCTTCTTTCCCGGTGGGGCTGCCCTGGCGAGGCCTTCCCTAGCTCCCTTTGGCTTTGGTGGGTCATTCATTCATCATGCCCAAACCAGCACTCTTCATTCCCCTTGCTGTCTCCTTGTCCCTGTGTAGCCTGTAAGCACTAGTTGCTCTCCAGAGAACCAACTTGTGCATTCTTTTCCACCCACATCAGTGACTCCATCTTTTCCTGGGCTTAGCTCAGTGGTTTCTAAACTTTGCCATGGACTAGAATCACCTAAGGAGATTTAAACTTCCTAGACTGTGCATAGATGAATTAACCCAGTGTCTCTGATAATCAGGACATTTTAACTTTATTTTCTTCAAAGCTCTCTGGGAGATTCTTAACTGTAGTCAGTTGTGAGGCCCAGACACACAAATCGTGTCCTGTGTGTTCTTGGGTGAAAACTTACAAACCCCACTTCTCCTTCCATACAAGGCCTGTATCTCTACCTGTTCCCAGTCTCCTTCAGACTCTGAATGTCCCAATTTAGCAAGTGAAAATACAGAGGGTCCAGTCACACTCATGTTTCCCAAAGGACATACACTAAATGGCTTGGCTGTTTATCCAACATGCCTGCCCTGTCACTTCTGGCAACCCTGCTAAGGACAGCATGAGCTCTTAGCCAGGAAGACCTTCCTGTGAAGCCAGTGGTAAGCCATGGCTTTCTCTGACACATTTCCCCCTGCCCCGTTGACTCCTGTCCTGGGAGGCTGGACCACTTCTCACATCTGTCCTCTGCATGCCTTTGTTCACGCTGAGTCCTTGGTCTACCCTCATCTCCTTTGAGAGTCTTTGAGGATTTTACAGCGATGGAACTGGACCTTTTGTGTCATATTCTACATGCCTTCCTCTGATGATCCGGGTTCTATTATTTCCCAAAATGTCCTCATAAAACACTGGCCTGATTATGCACTTAGACCTGAAAAGGCACTCTTCTAGAATGTACAGCCCTTAACGACTTTTGAGAAGGACTCCTTGTCAGGGTACCAAGTACTGGGGGCCATTTTAAGAACACCGTGTATTCTGACAGGTACCAATGCCTTGTCTTCCACTTGCATTGGAACACCTGATCTTTCCTAACAAACTTCTACCCATTCAGAGAAAGCAAACAAGAGATCTTCCCGGAATCATCCTTGCCACTTTCTATCTTCATGTCCTGAAGACCTTTCTTAAAGCTCCTGCTTGCTGTAAACCCGCCTCCCCATCTTCTCCAGCATGTCAGACCTGGATTAGTGTCACAGCTTTCTAATTGGTCCCACTGCTTCCAACTTGTGCCCTCTTGGTGTGATTATGTGTGTGGCAGGGAGGCATTATATAGGTTTATTATAATGTTTGCATGTGAGTATATGCACATATAAATGTAGGTACAAATGTATAGGTGCTTTCTCAGTTGCTCTCTACCTTGATTGTTGAGATAGGGTCTCTTTCTGAACCTGGAGGTTCACACTTTCAGCTAAGCTGGCTCCAGGGATCCACTTCCCTAGCACTGGGATTGCAGGTGTGAACTGGGCTCTTCTTTTTACATGGGTGCTGGTGATCAGAACTTAGACCCAAATGCTTCTGCAGCAGGCTCTTTACAGGGTAGGCTATCTCCCTAGCCCACTGTGATCTTTATAAAGTAGGCTGGCTCTTGCTACCAATGTGGCAGTGTGGTCCCTTCCCCACAGTCCCTGGCTGTCTCCAGTACACATAGCTTCATAGCACACTAGCAGAGGTTGCTCTAGTTAGAACATGAATTTTGGTGCCCATGGGCTCCCAGCGGCCAATGGAACCAGCTCTTTCCATGTAAGTAACAAGCTGGCACTGCCAGCGAATGAAACATCAACTCAACAGCCTTAACTAATGTGGCAAGTACTGGATGCACGATCCCCACTGTTTCTCCAAGTTCCCCAGTTAGATGCAGGTGCATGCGGTGGCTGTTTGCCTGTTAGTTCTCCATCCATTCAGCTTTCATAGACTCTTCCTGTCAGCTTTGGTACCTTTCCATTAGTAGACATTAACTACCCAGGCTAACTGCTCATCCTTGGAGTCTTAACTCGAAGTCTATTTGTGGGGCAAGCTTTCATTCATATTTTTGGCATGTTAGGTCATTAACATAAATTTACCCAGTGATGGGGAAATGTGAGACTTGAAAGAATGCACAGATTTGAGAGTTCCACAATTTTACAAGCCTGACCTGTTTTCCTCCTTATTGAAATCCTGGCCTAAAACTCCAGAGATGTTTTGTCACAAGCTCTTAGGGGCATGTTTGTGCAACTTTCAGCACCCTTTCAAGTGTCTCACAGAAGAGGGGACTAGGGGACCATGTTCTGTTCTCCAACCATGGCCGTAGATGACTGAACTGAATGGCCATCAGATTCAAGCTTGACTAATAAAATTCATATCATCAGGACCATGGAGTTAATACATCAATATTCCAGTAGAGACACAGACAGAGAAAAGAAAACATAGGGGGCTGGGGAGGTAGCTTGATCATAAAATGCTTACTGTAGAAGCAAGAGGACCTGAGGTTGAATTCCCAGCACCCACGTAAAAAGCTGGGAGTGGCAGTTCACACCTGCAATCCTAAGGCTCAGGAGATAGAGGCTGGAGACTCCTGGAGCTAGCTGAGCAACCAGCCCAACAAAGCACTCAGCTCCAGATTCAGCAAGAGACTCTTGTCTCAAAATATAAGATGGAGAATAATGGAGAAAGACCTTCAGTGTCTTAATCTTCACATAGAGGTGTGCTTGCACATGCATACACACACAGACACACAGACATGGACATGGACACACACACACACACACACACACACACACACACACACACACACCTCTGTCTTAGCTTTAACTGTCAACTTGACACAGGCCAGAGTTACTTGAGAAGGGAGTCTCAGCTGAGGAATTGTTCAGATTTGAATGATTATTGGTTGACATAGGAGGCCTCAGCCTACCGTGTGTGGCACCATCCTTAGGCAGGTGGTCCTGAACTGTGTAAGAAAGCTGGCTGAGTGTAAGCTGGCTTGGGAAAATGTTGGCAGGCAGCATCCTTCACGGATCTTGCTGTATCTCTTTCTTTGGCTGTGAAGTGAGTTTCTTGGTTGGAAGGGATGCTGTCTGGGAGCTGCCTTCATGTTTTTGCTGATTCCCATCAGTGATGGACTGTAACCTATAAGCTAAAATGCACCCTTTCCTCCCCAAAGTTGCATTTGGTCATGGTGGTTGTCACAGCAACAGAATGAACCTCTCTCTCTTTCTCTTTCTCTTTCTCTCTCTCTCTCTCTCTCTCTCTCTCTCTCTCTCTCTCTCTCTCTCTCCATAAGAACAATAGCAAAGAAAAAAAAAGTCCGTGAAGACATAGGAAGCCATTTTCCCCTACATGCCCTGCAGAACCTGGGCTAAGTACTAGAACAAGGCTGGACTGAAACAGAAAAACAGAAATGAAGAAGCTGGAGGAGAGGAGAGTGCTCTCCTGGGCCCTGACTGTGTGCCAGCTCCTTCAAGACAGCCACTGTGTTCTAATGCCAGGTTAGGGTTTTTTGTTTTTTGTTTTTTGTTTTTTTCAAGTGCTGTAGTTTGCTTACGACGGCTTTGGTACTTAGAACCAAAGGGTCCAAATGAATACAGTTCCCATAGAGCTTGTTACAAAAGAAAACTCTCGAGCTGTACGTTTCTGTTGGAATATTTTGTCTAACCCAAACAGGTGGCCAACAGTAAGAACTAGGAGCCTAGCTCAGGCTGCTGGGTAAAACTGGGTACAGGGGTTCAGGGCTGTGTTATTATTGTTATTGTTTTATTATTATTATTATTATTATTATTATTATTATTGTTGTTGTTGTTTTTTCTCCAGATAGTGTTTCTCTATGCAGCCTTGGCTGTCCTGGAACTCACTCTATAGACCAGGCTGGACTTGAACTCACAGAGATTAGCCTGCCTCTGCCTCCCAAGTGCTGGGACTGAAGGCGTGTGTCACCACACCCTGCTGTGTTTTTGGTTTCTAATGAGCCTTCTTTTGTTGCTTTGCTTTCTGTAGCTGGACTACTGGACACTTTTGGTGCCCATTCACTTCTTAGATGCTTTATCTCTGATAAGTCTTAACCTTGGAGAATAAGTGTGTCCTCTGACCGTGGAAAGGACAGACACTTCTCTATGGTGGAAATGATAGACACTTCTCTATGACATGGTCAAACAGAAGGAAATGAGCAACTACTTTGAGCTATTTGAAAAAACTGACACATTAGAACATAGGTCTTCAAAGAATCTGAGAATAAATTGATTTCTTTTCCCCAGCTTCCTTCTGCCTAAGTGACAGTCCACCACTGGGAAAAAGTGCCAGTAATGAGCTGGTATTGGAATGCTCTGGTGACAGTCTGGCTCATTGAAGACCCCAGTGAACGGCTTTTCTGTACTCAGTATTTCACCCTGATTAGTCTTTCTTCAGTATAGTCCTGGACGAGTCTTTGACTTGCTACAGCCAAGACAGTGTGGTAGAAATGACAGATTCAGCTCCGAGCATCTGTCTCGAGAGGCCTGAGCCATCCATTTGCTCCCCCTAGGCTTGCTCTTTCTCAGACTTTGCTTCAGCCTGGCAGTGAGGGCCAGCCCTGGCTAGTGTTTTGGAGATGAGAAGCCACGTAGAACTGAACCAAATTATTCTAGTCAAGGCCAGCCCCAACTAACCTGCCAGCTCTGCAGAGATATGAACAAGGCCAGTTTAGATCAGAGGCCCATGAACTTAGGAGAGATAAATAAATGACTGGTGTTTGAAACCATATGGTTTTAGGGTGGTTTCTTAAATACTGCGGTAGTAGACAATATAGCTTAATCTTTTCTCAGCTGGGATTACAAATTCGTAAGTCTCTAACATGGGATCTGAAGGAAGATGATAATAGAGACCAGTCATTTGGAGTTGTGTTCCTGTGATCTATTCAGTATGGGCCTGCATTGTGTGCATGGAGGCCATGCTACAGGGATTTCATGTCCTGTGAGACTATGCTCCATGGCAGTGGTTAGCAAATGATAGTCTGTAAGCCAAATCCCATGGTCAGTCTTGGCAAATAAAGTTTTATTGAACTATAGTCACACTGGTTGTTCACATATTGTCTGTGGTGGCTTTTTTTTTTTTTTTTTTTTTTTTTTTTTTTTTTTACTGCATTTGGAAGACCTGTCTGGCTGTGACAGACAGGGGCTTGTAAACTCTAGACTTTTACTCTCTGCCCCTTTCCCCCCAAAAGCTTGTGAATGCTTGCCACAAAGTGTCTAAACCTAAGAATCCATGCATTAATAATTGGACAATACATGCAGTATGAATTTAGACTGCCAAGGCAGCACTCCAAATAGGAAGAGAACTGTTGAAGGTACAGAGGCCACGGGACTGGAGTGGTGTGTGTGCCCCATGGAGAACAGCAGGGAGCTATTTAATTAAACACCAAGCCAAGCCCTCTCCTTGAGGGGGGCAGTCTGTTCTAAATATAAGTGTCATCTTTAACTCCTTCAAAGTCACTTTCCTCTACAGCTTATGCTTTGTCATCTTCTCTGGAGTGTACCTTTTTTAGGGATGGAAGAAACTGGAGATAAAATATGCCAAGAGATTGGTTCTGATGACTTCTGCCACTGATTTACTGCCTGATAAACAAACAGAAGAGAGTCCTAAAGGGTCTTACTTGTGATGGATCCCAGATACTCAAATACTTCCTCCCCCAGGCAAGATTTCCCATCTGAGTATGAAGTTATGGAGAGCAAATAGCAAGGGTGAGTGACGGGGATAGAATATTCCTCCTAAATTTATCTTAATTGTATGAGAGAAATACATAATTTAAAGGAATAGTTCGTGCGCCTTTGTAATGTAAATAATTTCATGATGTGAGTATCAGATGCAGCTGCTTCCTCTTCTTGCCTCACTGAACCCTCGTCAGGTGTCAAGCTTGTCTGGTGCTTGTACCTTGATTCTGGGATGTCACACCCAAGTCGGCATGTCCAGAGAACCACTGACTCAGCATGCCACCACTGCCCCGCCTCATTGTTCACCTCACTCAGATATAGGCATGCTGTCCCTCACTTCTCTTACAATCCTCAGAGTCCATCAGTTCTTCCAACAAATTCTTGTAATTTCTCTGTGACACTGTGGCCCCGGCAGCTGCCTAGAAGTCCAGACCACAGGCCCATCACTTTCTTTCTGCCATGATGGCCAATTGATCCTCTCGGAAGGGAAACTGGGTCAGATCCCTTCTTGCCTAACCCCCCAGCAGACCTCCTTGCCTCTCTCCCTCCAATCTTGTCACAGCCAAGCGCTGGTGGTCTTGCCATGCTCTGTGTCTCTGACTCCACTTCCGAGGGGTTTCTTCTCACTGACTTCAGAGTCCAGCCCTGCCACACTCCCAAAACACCTGCATTCTTCCTAGCTGCCCCAGGCCTAGCCCTACCCCGGGCTATATGCTTCTCTGTCGCACTCTCCTTTGCTCAACAGACCCTGTCTGTAGGCATCTTGTGTTAACAGCTCTGGGATGTGGGAGGCAATTCCATCCTCTACCAGGTAGAGGCCACGTATGCTGACAAACACCCTACACGACACGGAGCCCCCATAATGGAGGTGCTCTGGCCCTGTGTCAGTAGTCCCTAGGCTAAGAAGCCTTGCCCCATCTGAGTGCTCAAATGTTTCCTCCCTAGAAAACCCTCTGTAAACACACATGTTCCCAAGCGTCTTCCCAACCCTTCTCATGCCTAGTCCTCCCTTACTCTCTGTTGAAGTAAGAACACACATTTTCTCTCCTCCCTAGTTGAAAGTAAGCTCCCTGAGGGGGGGACCTTCAGCTGGCTCACTGCTGATTCCCCTGGTGGTTAGCACAAACGCCTAGTACATAAGGCCTTCTGCTATGGGATGTTCTGTATGTTAAATGTGTTGCTCTGATTGGTTAATAAATAAAACACTGATTGGCCAGTAGCCAGGCAAGAAGTATAGGTGGGACAAGCAGAGAAAAGAATTCTGGGAAGTGGAAGGCTGAGGCAGAGAGACGCTGCTAGCCTCTGCCATGACAAGTGACAGGTAAGGTACCTGTAAGCCACGAGCCACGTGGCAACTTATAGACTAATAGAAATGAGTTAATTTAAGATAGATGAACTAGATAGAAAGAAGCCTGCTATGGCCATACAGTTTGTAAGTAATATAAGTCTCTGTGTGTTTACTTGGTTGGGTCTGAGCGGCTGTGGGACTGGCGGGTGAGAGCGATTTGCCCTGACTGTGGGGCAGGCAGGACAACTCTAACTACAAAGAGAAAACTCTAGCTACAGTCTTTGATAAATTAGGCCCCATCCAGAGGTTTGGAGAGTCCCAACATATCCACAGTTGCACAGACTACAAAGAAAACTGCTCATCTGTTTCTTGATTCTTTAAGCCACTATGAACATACATTCTAAGCAACGGGTATTGTGGTTGTTACAAAATGAATCTTGCTTTGTGGAATGTACATGTACCAAAGTGCCATGGGGAAACCCATCATTATGCATTTAATACAACCATTAAAAAAAATGTAGAGAACAACTGAGCAAGGCCCAAAAGTCAATCTCAGACTTTCACATTCACACACACTCGTGTGAATACACACATACATAGACACATGAACACACACAAATGAAAAGCAAATGCTGCTTTAACCCAGTGTTCTGGCTTCCTCCTTCCAAGCTGGCATGCTCTGCTGACCACCTTTCCCACGTAGAAAGCCTAGCTCCATTATCAGCTAGCTCCTGCCACGCAGTGACCAATGCTCATTTCTTCTACCTCAATGACTTTTCTACCTAATCCCAAAGTCGGTGATGTAAGGGAAGCAGAAACTCTGGGTAGCCTGATGTCCCCTTACTCATGGGCCTGTCAGCACACCCCACGTCAATATTGGATTCATAACTTTCTTTTTTCTTTTTTTTTTTCCAGAGCTGAGGACTGAACCCAGGGCCTTGCGCTTGCTAGGCAAGCGCTCTACCACTGAGCTAAATCCCCAACCCCTCATAACTTTCCTAACCTCTAGTTCACTGTAGATTTTTCTCTTGGACAAAATTACCAGACTCCCTCAGCCCCAATTTGGCAATAATAGAGAGAACCTTGAAATGATTATCCCAATTTAAAGACAGCATGGATTCCTGGCTCATTTTTATGAACATAAAATCATGTGTCCTTTGTTCTTAAAAGCCATGCATGGGCTTTAAAAAAGAAATTCATTTATGTTTGCCTCTTAGACTTGTCTGCATCTCAAAATGACTTTTTATTTTATTTTTCAAAGATGTGACTGTCTGTATTTGGCATTAGACATTTTAATTTTGGATTATGACCATTTCTCTGCTTTCCTCCTACACTCCCTTCCCTGACACTCATGTGTGCACATGCGCATTGACTACACATTCTCCACACTCAATAAATAGCCTTCATTACCATGGAAATGGTCTGAACAGGAGCTGGCTGATCGGCAGGAGCCTCCAGCTGGAGACCCCTAATGTCACCAAACGAAAGGTGCCAACCTCTCCCTTGGAAATAGGCCCCACACTTAGCCATGGTGCTTTGCTGGCGTTATCAGAAGTTTCATGCTTTGCTCTGCTCCGAGGTCTACTGCTTAATTAAATCATTGTTTGGCAGTTCCCCTTAGCAGGCAGCTAAATACTTCAGCTTCTCACTTGGGATTTCCTGCTGACCTTGACCTCCCTTGGCTCAGACAGGAAAAGTAGCCTGCAGACTTGCCGACTCCACACTCTCTCTTTCTTAGGATACAAGCTCATTTGCCCCTTCTCTGTAATCCCACTGAGGTCTTCAGCTGGGGAAAAGCCCTAAAGGCATCCGAGTCACATTCTAGCTGCAGTAGAGTTGGCTGTGAAATCTAAATTAGCAAAGCCCTGGAGAGAGTGACTGAGCCTTTTCATATTCAAGGAAGAGTATGCATAGAACATGAGGCAGAAGGGTGCAAAGAAGCACCTTTGGAGTATGGTGTAGGTTCAAGTTTTGTTTTACCACATACATGTTGTGTTGACCTGTGGTAAATCACCAAACCTCTGTGGGCTTCATTTTCCAGCCACTGTCCACCCCTACCCTCTGCCCACCCCCATCCAAATGGGGTTTGGAGTATCTACCTTTTTAGAGCTCCAAGAAGGATTAATAGTAGTGCCTTTAGCATGTAAGGATGTGCCTGACCCATGTTAGGGGCTTGTGGATGGTACACATTGACTGTTGACTTGCTGAGATCTAGAGTTAGCTGGGAGACAAGCCCCAGGGCATGCCTATGAAGGATTATTTAGATTAGGTTAATTGAGGCAGGAAAGATTTACCTTCCACAGACAGGAATGGGTGGGGTGGAAGTTGGTGGGTAGGGGGGGTGTTTCATGGGCTGGATAAAAGGAGAAAGTTGAGCTGAGCTGAGTGTCTCTCTGCTGCCTCTTTGTAGATGCAGTGTGAGCAGTGTCCGCGACTCCTGGTGCCCCGCCCCCTCTCCGCTGCCACGCCCTCCTCTCCTGGACAAATTGCACCCTTGAACTGTGAGCCAAAACAAACCCTTCCTTTTTAAGGTTGATTTTGTCAGGTATTTTTTTCCTAGCAATGTGAAAAATAACACATCCAGGGCTAATGTGTTTCCACTGAAAATCTTAAGCTACAGGATTTTTCTCTGTGAAAACACTCACAATGCCTATTTTTTTATAAGCACACTTCACAGCTGGTTTCTCCCCATGTGACATTAGGTCATAGTCTCCTACTAAATTCCTCTCATTACAGACTCTGAGATGTGGTTTTTTTCTTTTTTTTCAGAGCTGAGGACCGAACCCAGGGCCTTGGGCTTGCTAGGCAAGCACTCTATCACTGAGATAAATCCCCAACCCCAAGGTGTGTTTTTAGTGTGCACACTAGTGTGAATCTCATCAGTCTTGTTTGCAGTAAATCATTTGATAAGCCAGTTTGTAGCCCAGTTCTCTGAGTCCTCCAGATGTGGTCTCTTCTCTTCCCATAAGCCCACACTGCTATGATTGCCTGTGCAATGGTGTTCAGAGGTGACTGGTACTACAGGTCTCTGCTCCCATGAGTACATGATCATCTTTTTGGGAAGTGAGTTGGGTGTTCTAAAACTGAATCTGTTACTGCACAAGTGTGTTCTTGTGGAGCACATTTTCCAATAGTGTTCTGCCTCCTCCAACACACCTGTTTGTCACTAGCACATTGGTCCCTGCCATATAACTCAGAGTCTGGGACATCGTCCCACTGGGACACAATTAAAAATGAGTGTTTCCAACATTGCCACACTTTTGAACTCCACTGTTGTGAGCTACAGAAATCTTCCCTGTTTATAAATCCTTTAACCTTAGGTATTTCGTCAGAAAATGGACTAAGAGACATATTATTGTGTGGCCTTGGCTCAGCCCATTCTCCTGGACACCCAATGAGGGTCAGTTACCATAAACTTTGAGAAACAAATGCCTTTACATTTGTATTGAGTTCTAAAGCTCCACAGCATCATATAACAACACAATGTCTAACCCGTTGGAGTCCTAGAGATACATATAATAATTTTGTGACCAGATTATAGATTAGGAAACTGAGCCTCAGAGGAAAATTTGCAAAGGTTGGTTAGTAGATTAAAGCCAGATGTCCATCTTTACCAGTGTCCTCATCAGAGTGTACATGTGATGGGCTTCAGGTTCACATTGAGGAGTGCTCTGACGTCTAAGTGTCCAATCACTCTGGTTCTGTGAGTACATTCTCCCCTCCCCTTCTAGTACTGTGCCTGCCTGGTGTGTGGGATGATGTCGCAAACTGTGCCCCTTCAAATCTGATTAGTTTTTCTGACCTGCCTCAATCGGAGTCGGTAATGGCCTTTCAAGAGAGCATTCAATGCCTTTTGACAGGGTCTGAGTAGACAGTAATGATGAGAGTAACAGCAGCCAGCAGCTACTCGGGTCTTTCAAAGGTACTGGGGTAAGTGCTTCACAGGCAAGTGCTTCTTCAGCTTTCATTGAAATGCTGCATGGTGATGGAGAGCTTCTGCGTAGACAGCATGCCCGTTTCTATGGGAAAGAGGCCAGGGGGACACTGTAGCCTGCTCATGTCACATAGCAGTGGATACAAAGACAAGATTAGAACTCAGGTCCAACAGCCCATATGCTGGCTTTGAAGTAGCAGTCTAAACCTTTAATGGATAAACATATTTACAATATTATGGTACATGCCTGCTACATGCCTGGGACTCTAGTAAGGCCTGTCTAGGTGTCACTGCTCTATACAAATTGAAATTCCGGGGACCACAGAGAGACATGCCAGTCCAAATCTGCCATTGAGGTGTTAATAGTAGTGAGGGACACAGTAACTGTGAGACAGGAGCAACTAACTTCACAACATTGTCAGGGACAGCATCCTGCAGGGGCACAAGAAAAAGAAGTGTCTCTTAGAAGAATCAAAGGATGTTCCAAAGAAAAGAGTAGTTCCTATACAAGGCATACCCCCCTAAGTGGTATATTTTTAGAAACGGTCATTGTTTTTAGATTTTTCTGTGGTCACCACAAAGGACTAAGGAAGCGAGAGGAAAGACCAATAAAAGAAAGGAAAAGAAATCTGAGTCAAGACGGCGGTGATGTCATGTTTCACTCTAGCAAGTTGGGGCTGAAGTGATGGCTCCTGGGTAAGGGCAGGTTACTGCCTTTCTAGAAGACTCACACGGTTCCACCACTCACACTGGGCAGCTCACAACTGCCTGTAACTGTAGCTGCAGGACACCCAATGCCCTCTGATGACCTCTACAGCATCTCCAAGAGTCCATTCATGCACACATATTCACACAACTAAAAAAGAAAAAGAAAATCTTAGAAAGTCGAGTTGAAAAGGGGCTCACACATTGTTCTAATAGGCAAGTGCTGCTCTGAGAGTCAGTTTGGGGAGATCTCTCTGGGATCTGAAAATTGGTTAGCGAAGGGGAGCAGTGGTAGAGAGAACTAGTAGCATATCATCCAAGTCCATTATTAAAAGGATGTGGGTACAGAGAGATAGTGCTTAAGGTTTTAGGACCACAGTTCAGTTTCCCAGAATCTTCTTAAAAGCCGGAGGGCACAGTGACACCCCTGTGGTCCCAGTGCATCAGAGGCAGAGGAATCTCAGAATCGAGCTTCCTAGATAGACTAGCTACAACTTGGAGCCCTCTATTCTGGGAGAGACTCTTCCTCAATGCAAGAGAGAAAGACACTGTCAATCTTAGACTTCCACATGCATGTACATGTACAATCCATATATATGTATATGCGTGCATGCACATGTGTGCACTCACACACACATGCACACATGGGGATGTGCATACACACATGCATGACCATCACACACACACACACACACACACACACACACACACACACACACACACACTATGGGGGCTGGTCCAAGATAAGAAATTAGGAGGGGCAAGGAAAGATAGTTTTGAGGCACACTAGACAGAACTGGCTCTATGAAAGGAGGATGGAGGAGACAGAAATGGTGAGCTGATGCTCATTTGTCCAGCTTGGGGAGAACAAGCAAAGAGTTCTGCTCCTCACCAGTACATTGAGACAAGAGCTGGAGCAGACGCAAGAAGAAATACAGCTTCTGCTTTTCATTTTAAGATATCTATATGGAGATGTCTAAAGGCATTTGAGTTTAAAGTTTGAAGGAACATTTACAGACTCTTTTTATGAAGTCCAAATATACATATTTCATAGGCCAATAACTCTGATGAACATGGATGGAAAATTCTCAAAGAAATAGTTGCAAATCAAATTCAATAACACATTAAAAAGATCATCCACTATGATCAAGATGGCTTCATTCCAGAGGTGCAGGGATGATTCAACACATGTAAATCAACAAACATAATCCACCATATAAATAGACTCAGGGACAGAAACAACATAAATGCCTCAGTAGAGCAGAAAAGGCCTTTGAAAAAAATCCATCATCACTTCATAACAAAAGCCCTGGAGAATCTGAGGACACAGGCCACGTATTTCAGCATAATAAATGCAATAGACAGCAAGCACCGAGCTAAAAGTGGAGAAACCTCAAGGAATTTCTGCTGAAATCGGGAACATAACAAGGATGTCCATGTACTCCCACCCCCTGCTAAATATAATGCTTTAAGTCTTAACTAGAGCAATAAGACAAGTGAAGGAGACAGTAAGACTATTGCTGAAGACACCACGTGTCTCAGTCATAGGCCATGGAGAAATGAAGCTACTATTGACCTGGAAGCTTCCTCCTTGCTGGCTAGCTTTCATAATGCTGGTCAGTGCTAGGCATGCCATCAGAGGAGAAAAGTAAACATCCATCTTACCTATTGGGATTATATCGCTAGCAATCCACAGAGTCTATTTAATGAGCAAAGGAGTTTATTTGGGGGTTAACTCACAAGACAGAATAAAGGAATTTGTTGCAGGATTTTGGAAGGATGAGGCACGGTCCAATGCTGAGGCATGGTCCAATGCTGAAGCACGGTCCAAGCTATGCTGTGGTTTGTTCCAGCATCCAAATCCATGAGGTATGGAAGAGAGATCACATATGTTTATCCCAGGTCTTAAGGGTCCCCAGGGCCATGTCCCAGGGGCATGTACCTCAAGGTCATAGGCAGGTGTAACAATGACCTACTACACTACTAGGGGCAGTGCTTTAGGGCATGGCTCTAACAGCCACCCATTACACTTACTCATAAATGAGTTCTGGGAGCTTGCTAGGCATGCTGCTGGAGGAGGAAAGTAAACCCATATAATCTTACCCATATACGAATCCTGGAAGCTGTAGTAACAACCATCCTGGCAAAACATGGCCATTGGTGTAATAGTGGCATGAAGGGCATGGGAGTAACTAATCACTCTCTGACCAGATTTAAGATCTGCTCCACAATATGTAACCCATATCTGGCACCATTTTTGAGGCAAAGAACCTGTGGCTACACAGGTCATAGAGAGAGAACCTCAGGGGAGAACCTACCACTATTATTCTGCTAAATGGGCGCAGTATTAAACTTACCCTTAATGCCTTCTATTTACCCACAGATTAATATCTCTCTCATCCAAGAAGTTTCTTTTTGTAGTAAATATTAATTAACACAGAGACCCACACCAGGTCAAGATGCAGTGAATAAGTTAATGCAGAATTGTAGTGGGTAGCCATCCCAGCCTTGGCCTGGAAGTTCCAACCCCCATTGAGGCTTCGGAAATGGTCACGCCCACAAGGCGGGGCTGAGGGAGGATGCTGAAGACCCAGGATCCAGAGGAGAGGCTTCTCTTGGTTCTGGGACCCTGGACGCTGGAGGTAGACCGAGCAGAGTTCTCCAGAGAACACCAACAGACTGCGCCATACCTTTGCCAGACCCTACAACCTATCCCTTCATTTGTAAGTTACCCCATAAAATAAACCTCCCTTTTAATTACATGGAGCGGCCTTAATAATTTCACCAATACAGAATTCTTAGTCCTATATGAGTCACCTCTGGCACACCCTCTCTCCCAAGGCTCAGGAATAAATGCAGAAAAGGGTCACAACAGATTGTAAGGGCCAGAGGCAGTGGGTGATCACCAGAAGACACCGTCTTCCAGATGCAGGAGCGCAGTTGAACATATGAACTCCTAGCTGCTGTGACAGCAAGCATCATGGCAGGGCCAAGTCAAGTCAGACAAAATCCCAGCATGGAAAAGGCAGGTTGGCACAAATTCCCATTCTTAGGGAAAGGGAGCTACTGACAATTAATAGCTCCTGGGAGAGGGAGTGTAAATGGTCTTTAAGGGTGTAGCCTCTGAAAGGTTGACCATGCTCCTTTGGATAACCTCACTCCAAAGACTATATGAGCAGTATGCATTGGATTGCGTGGGTTTGGGGGAGAAACAAAAACACAAAGCTGCGTGAGTAAGACCTGGGATCTAGAGGTAGAGTATAGAATATGATCAAACTTCTTTGTATGAAAATTTCAAAATACAAATTTAAATAACAGAAAGAAAAAAATTTCCAGTGAGAAATATTATGTAGATCCCTGCTAGTACAACTGCTCAGATAAGTCACCTCAGACACCCAGCAGACATGTTGACATTTCCTGTTTGGGGGCCCATGCATGAATATACAATAGTTATCAAGCAAGGAACATTTTTCCCTCTTCTCACCCCAGAGTACAGAGTTGATACAAGTGGCATTTAGTGGGTAGAGGCCAAAGAGCCTGCTAAACAGCTTACACAGTCGGTGGAATCTCTGCATACCAAGGGATTATATTGAACAAATGTCAGTGATGCTGAGGTTGAAAAGCACTGACTGTGGGTCGAGTTGACTTACCCAGCAGGACCAAGAGGAAGTCCTCCTAGGAACCTGAGGAGTCACATTGGTCACACTTGTGGTTAGAAGGCAACTGAATCAGGACGTACTTTGATAATGTCCTAGAAAAAAAGGTAAAAGGATATCTCCAGCTACTGTCCCCAGATCCTCATGTTGTTCCATTCTCCTGTTTGACTCTGAGCCAAGACTCTCCCATGAATTTACTTCACATTTAACTCTAGTTTGGATCTGTGATGTCTTTTGTGTTATTTGTGTTTTCCCTGGCTTTTACAAAATATCTGAGGAAAGTAATTTAAGGCAGGAAGGCTTTTGTATGGCTGGCAGGTTGAGGGTACAGTCCATCATGGCAAGGAGGCATGGCAGCAAGAGTTTGAAGCAGTTGGACACATTGTATCCAGCCAGGAAGCAGAGAGTGATGAGTGCCTTCACCCAGCCAGCTTTCTCCTTTTTCATCACAATCCAAGATTTTAGTCCAGGGAAGAGTGCCACCCTCAATGAGGGTGGGTCTTCCCATCTGAGTTAATCTAATCTAGAAACTCCCATACAGACATCCCAGGAGTTTGTTTTCTGGTGATTTCTAGATCCTGTCAAGTTGGCAATGGATAACAACCATTACATCCCAAAGACCCACGGGTTGAGGGCTTTACCTCTTAGGCCACGAGGCGCAGCTTCATGAAAGGCCCTGTTAGGGTTTTGGGAATGAACCTTCAGTGGATACTGTGTTTCTCTCTAGCTTCAACTGTCTGACATAAGGCTTTCTGTAACTCCCACTATGATGCCCTGCCATACCATAGGTACAGAATACGAGGGCCAACTAACCATGGCCTGAACCCTCCAATGCTGAGTCCAAATAAACTTCTCCTATTTTAAGCAGACTTGTTCCAAGTATTTATTATAGTAATAAGAAGCCAAACAATGTAGTATCCAAGTGGTTTGTTTAGTTCAAGTTTGCCTACAAGCAAAGAACTTTAATTAGTCAGTACTGTCTACTCCTAACAGCAGAATTTAACTTCAAGATAGTAAAAGCTAACAACAAAATGTTGGCTTATGATCCAGGGATGTTTGGCTCTTTCATATCCTCAAACACTTGTAAATAATACCATCAAGATGGTTCTCCTTTCTCTGTTCTGTGACCAGGACACAGAAGAACATGCTGGACAGATGATAGTTTCCACTCTCCCATCCCCAGATGAGCCCCTTATTGGAGTAAAGAATAGCTGTATTGTTACGTGTGCATCATTGTAAATTAGAGCTGCAAGTGATTGAATGAGTTTGCTATTGCCAGACAATTCTACCCAGCAACCTATGGGGACATTGTACATTGTCACCCATTCCAGGATCCAAATTCCAGCCATTCACAGCCAGCAGCACACACCTATGCAGCCATATTGAATCTTGCTGTGTGGTTTGATATCCTTGCCACTTTCGTACCTCCTCTTCCTCTACATTGTAAAAGCCATCCACATCTTTCTCATTTGGACTCAGAAACATTGAGTGACTTTATCATAGCTAGCTAATAGCTATGTCTAGAAACCACAGCTCCTGGATCAAAGTGGGGGTGCCTATGGAAGAGACTGCCGGCCACACAGCATTCACATCTCCTTTCTCTCAGGGACCAGGAGACCATCAGCTGCAGATCTAGTTAGTGGACCACAGTCCGAAGCCATGAGCACCACGTCAGCTCTCTCTGTCAATACTTCCTCACCTTAGTCATCAGACTGGTTTCCTGGGGGCTGCCAAAATGGAGACACTTCTCCAGGCCACCATCGACTTCAAATATTGAGGATGGCAAAGGTTCCACCAATTTGCTCCCCAACAAACTGCACTAGAAGGTTCCCTGTCAGTGTCCACCTACCTATAACTATCAGAAAATCAAGGAATAATGACTTTAGTATTTGAGTTCTGTTTGTTATGAAAGTTAGCCAATCTCCAGAAGTTGCCTAAACTGTGCACAGTGACGAAAGCCTACAATCCCAGCTCCTTGGCAGGGATCACTGCTGAGACTGAAGAATCATAAGTTCAAGTCCAGCCTAGGTAACTTGGTGAGACTCTTTCTTGAAGTAAAAAGTAGAAGCAGTGCTTGGGATACGTCTCAATGGTAGAGAGAGCACTTGCCTAGCACGTGTGAGGCCCAGGTTCTCTCCTCAGTTACCCTCACTCTCAGGGAAGTTGTTTGCCAATGTCATTACTCCATACTCACTGTGCTAGACAGGCTTCTGTAGGATGAAATATGACTTCCTCTTCTCCGTGCAGTGCAGAGGAATTTAGGCTTCAGGGTGGCCATATTTTTGAAACAGATACCATGTTTATTTTCTATTGGATTTCCATTGGGAGCTTGACCTGCCCTGATTACAAAGCAAGTGGGGACAGATGACATCATTTCTTACAGCGAAATTTAAATTAGAAGCAGAGACCCATGAATCATTTTCCAGGAAGCTTTAAAACCCATCACAATAGCTTTGCTCTGTGTTCTCCATGCCTCTTGATTCTGCTCCCAAGGCCATCTTCCTTAAGATTAGCATGCTATTCTTAGAAGACTGCATTCTCTCTGCTCTCATGGTTCAAAGACAGACTCCAAACCAGTCTCTCATGATGAAAGGGGAGGAAGGCTTGCCTCTATAATCCCTAGCTGAAGAGAGCCTGCCACCAGGACAGAGCCCTAGGAAGCCTTGACAGTGGGCAGGAAGGAGGCCATAGTGTACAAGAGCACACAGCACAGCTGTTGTTTCTATAGTTGTGTGTTTAACCAGAACTCTATTGTTAGTTGGCCTTGCTGGCTCCTCAGCTTTACAGATGAGAAAACACACCGGCAGAGACAGACTTGCTAACTGTGCTTAGTGGTATTGCTGCTTGGCCTTGAGCTGTTGGCCTGGTTCAAAAGCTTCAGGTCAGAATCCGTCCCATTAATTTCTTAGTTGGCTGACATGCTGGGGAAGGGAAATGAGCGACCAAGTGTTCTAGGTTAAGGGCTTCTGTTTGTAGAATGTGAGCGTGGGGGGACTTTTAGGGAAGAGAGACACCAATATTTTATGGGTTGTGGGTTCCAGCTAATGGAAAGAGATGCTGCCTGACTTGTGTCACAGGGATGTTCACAGAAGGGGTTCAATGACTTTACAGATGATTAAAGGTCCCGTCTAGAGATTCATAAGGGAATTTGAACTTGAGCAGACCTAGGCCAGATAGCTGCCATTGACTAGTTTGGACCTTCTGTTTCAGCTTTCTGATGTGCACATATTCCTGCTCTCCTGCCAAGGTGTTTGATTTTATACTAACATTTTCCTTCTTTAGTCAATTCATCATGTCTGTGGAAGTTGTAGGTGATGTTACCCAGAAGTGGACCATGAGCTAAGCAATTGTAAGGAGATACTATGAACCCCTGACTACATGATCAGGAAGTAAGAAGAGAAAGAAGGAGCTGGAGAGATGGCTCAGAGGTTAAGAACACTGGCTGCTTTCCAGAGGTTCTGAGTTCAATTCCCAGCACCTACATGGTGGCTCACAACCATCTATAATGAGATCTGGTGCCCTCTTCTGGTGGGTGGGCATACATGCAGGCACTGTATACATAATAAATAAATAAATCTTTAAAAGAAGAGGAGGAGGAGGAGGAGGAGGAGGAAGAAGAAGCCAATACAGGAAGTGTTAGCGAGTAGGCTACCTCTGGGCATAGATGGAGCTCAGCCACATGGAGAGGGGGATATTTGAGAGGTGGGGTAGAACATACCTCTGAGATGACCTGCCAGAAGCAGAAGTCACCGACCGAGTGGTGAATGCTAAGATCATGGATGGACATTGACAACATGTGCTGCAGTGGACATGGGGTGAAGCAAGCAGTTCTAGCCAGGAGTCAGTGCTGTGTTAGTGAGAGAGCCACAGCCCAGGAAGTGCGTGTGCGTGCGTGTATGTGCATGTGTGTCTGTGTGCATGTGTGTGCGCACGACTGAACTCAGGGAACAACAAGACAAGTTCATACAGCATTTCTCAGGGACCTTCCACTTTTTCTTAGTGTGTCCACATGTCTGTATGTGTCTGAGCAGGTGCATGTGTGTGCATCTTCTTGTTCATGGAGGCCAGAAGTCAGCTTTGGCTTTCTTCCTCAGTTGTCCTTCACCTTATTTGTTAGGACTGAGTCTCTCATTTTATCTGGAAATTCACTGGTTCGGCTAGACTGGCTTGTCCAGTTGGACCCAGAGACCCGCTCATCTCTCTCCCATCACTGGGATTACAAACAAATGCCTCTGCTCTCTGCTTTTTGGTTGGTTCTGGTACTTGTGTTTGCAGAGCAGGCACGCCACAGATTCAGCAGTCTACCCTGTCCTGCCTTACTTTTTGTTTGAGACAGGGTTTCTAACTGGCCTGGGACTGCTCCAAGTAGGCTAGACTAGCTGGCCAGTGAATTCCACGAATCTAGCTGTCTCCGTCTTCCATCTACCTCTTTGGCATGCAACTATGCATGGCTTTTTACTTTTGTTCTGGAAATTGAACTCAGGTCCTCGTGCTTGCACATGTGGCTATCAATTAAGATATCTCCCCAGAACAGACTTTTCACTCTCCAATGCCATCTCAGCCTGTACTCATCAGGGTATGGTTGAACAGTAACTTCCCACCTTTAGATCCCAGTTTACTGCTTTATAAAGAAAAGAGTTGGGCACATGATCTTGCATGCACATCACACTCAGACACTCTGTGGTTCTTCAAATTGAGGCTGTTGTGGGGCTGAGGATGTTTATCAGTGTTAGAGGGCTTAGAAAACATTGAGTTTGACCCCAGCACTGCAAGAAGTGAAGCAAGTCCTGTATATATGCAAAACAGGTAGATGCTCTGGACCATTAGCACCCTGATCAAGTGGGTCAGCTGCAATGGCTCTCTTTATTGAACAGTCTCTTGGCAATAGGGGAAAGAGTTGAATGTGATGTTTTATTTTTATCACAGCACAATGAGCTCAGGCACTTCTCAGTGGAGTTTTCATCAGGACCACTGGCTCCCAAATAACCACACAGAGACTTATTATTAATTACAAATGCTTGGCTAATAGCTCAGGCTTGTCTCCAGCCAGCTCTTCCAACCTAAATTAACTCATTTCTATTGATCTATGTACTACCCTGAGGCTTGTTTACCTCATCTATGAGCTTCCTATGTTGCTTCTTCTTGATGCTTTCTTTTTGTCTACCAGTACTGCTTAACCTCTACCTGTCCAGCTATTGGCCAGCCAGCTTCTTTATTAAACCAATTACAGCAACACGTATTCACACAGTGTAAAGGCATATTCTGCAGGTGCTACTGTCACCTCCATCTACAGAACAGCAAATGAAGCAAGGTTGACTGTTTGTCTACACTGCACACATAGTAAGTGATGGAGCTGCTCTTGGAGCTCATCCCGGTCTGAGTGACAGGTACTCTATTCTGCTGCTTGCTCCTGTTTTGAACTTCTCATATGAAACAGTCTCACATAAGGGATGTACAGAGAAGCACAGAGGTGCCGTGTGCTCTGTAATTTTTATGGGACATATGGATTATGAGCATTATCCAGGTCTGTCTGACAGATGTCCATATGACAAGCTGTGTCCTAGAATGGGAATGTATTATTGAAATCCACCTTTTCAAGATCATCATTGTTGCAATCATGTTAGCAATGACTTCTGGAGGGCTAAAGGGTACCCTATGCTATTCTTCATCCTTCACACTTGCATGTGCATTCTACCTGTGTAAGAACTCCATGGCATAGAAACAGTCACTGTTCTCAACTTTGGCTGGATCATGTGGTATATTAGTTAGGGCTTTCTAGAGGAGAAGAAAGGATGGAATGATACGTTATATGAAGGGATTTACTACACTGGCTTATATGATAGTGGCTAGGTAGTTCAACAGTAACCATCTGCACACTGGAGAATCTAAGAGTCTGGTACTTGTTCTGTCCTAATGGCTGGATGCCTCAGTAGTTTTACTCTGATGCTGAAGGCTGGAAGACCCCTGAAGAAGAGCTGATCCTCAGTCTACATGGGAAGGCTGGTGAAACCAGATTTTAACAGCAGCAATACAGGGTAGATGCATCAGCAGCAGGCAGCTAAGGTAGGCAGGCAGGCAGAACAGTACTGACTTCTCCTGGGCCATCTCCCAGAAGGTACCGCCCACTATGGGAGGGGGGTCTTCTCCCTCAGATAATCATTCTGGGAAATCAAAGTTAACAATTACACATGGCTAGTGAGCCCGGATTCTGGCTTCAGAGATCATTTATGTTCTCTAGCTGGAGCTCTTTTTCCAGATCAGGCATTGGCTCTGCATGTTGGAACTTGGCCCTATCTTATTGTCTTGTCTGAAAACCAGCAAGGGGAGATGATGGAGAACCTTCTCACTTTGGTCAAGGTTATCAGGTGTTAATAGTAGCTTAAATGGGAGTACACTTAGTAGCATTCTTTGTGAATACTCGTTGCCTATGGCTTGGATAACATCCAAATACATTAAAACAAAATCCATTCAGGACTATGGTACCTTCTGGATCCCTGTGATAGTGTGAGAGCTGTGTCGTATATCAGTGGCTCATAGATTCTGTGCTGGATGATTTTAATGTCAACTTAACAGAAGTGGAAGTCATCTGGGAGGAGGAAATATTAATTAAGAAATGCTTCCATAATGTTGGGCTGCAGGCAAGCCTGTAGAGCATTTTTTAAATTAGTAGTTCATGGGGGAGAACCCACCCTAGGCTGTGACATCCCTAGGCTGGTGGTTCTGGGTTCTATAAGAAAGCAGGCTGAGTAAAGCTATGCGACCAGGCCAGTAAGCAGCACTTCTCCATGGACTGACTCTACATCAGCTTCAGCCTTTCGGTTCCTGTCCTGCTTGAGTTCATGTCTTGACTTCCTTTGGTGATGAACTGTGATGTGGAAGTTTAAGCCGAATAAAGCCTTTCCTCTCCAAGTTGCTTTGGTCATGGTGTTTTGTCATAGCAATAGAAACCCAAACAGGATCCATCCCCATTCTGCTATCAGTTATGCCTGAGCCAAGGCAAATAAGTTATTCTGCTCAGTGATGGGGTCCCTTCGGAAAATGGGCTTTCTTTAAAGATTATAATTATACCATTTCCCCACCTTCCCTTTTCTCTCTTCATCCTCTCCCATGTACCTCCTTGCTGACATATATATATATATATATATATATATATATATATATATATATATATACACATATATATGTAATTAATATGTATTAATTCCTAAATATACAAATACCACTTGCTCAGTCTGTATATGTATATGTACATATGTATATGTTTCTCATGGTTGATCATTTGCTATTGGATGACCAGTTGGTATGCTTTTCCCTGGGGAAGACTATTTCCACTATCAGCATTCCTTAGTTGCCTGTAGCTTTTTGTTAGGGTTGAAGCCATATGACCTTTCCACCTTCCACATTAGTGTGACTAATGATATAGTCCTTGTTCAGGTCATGTTTAGGCAGCCATGTCAATGGGATTTCATGGTTGCAGCTTCTCTGGTATTTCTAGGAGACACAACGTCACAACAAATTCCCTGGCTCTTACAGTCTTTCTGCCCTGCCTCCCCTTCCACAGTGATCCCTGAGCCTTAGGTCCTGCAGGAGTTCTGTTGTGAATCTATCAGTTAGGGCCTGGCTCCATAACTTTGCAATTTGATGGGTTGTGGTATTTTCTGTAATGGTCTCTATTTGTTGTAAAGAGAAGCTTCCTTGATTAGAGGTAATAACTACACTTATCTGTAGGTATAAGGATAAATATTTAGAATGTAGTTAGGGATTATACAGGTTTAGTGAAGTAGAGGTTGTAAGTTTTCCTCCAAGATCCATGACTTCCCTAGTCCTGGGTAGTTGGCTAGGTTTCCTTCTTGTTGAGTGGGCCTAAGTCCAATTAGAGAGACATTGGTGGCTGCCAAGGTATTCATGCCATTATTGGACCCATGCTGGCCATTGTTTTGGTTCATAAGGATCACAAGTGGGTAGTACTGTTGGTTGCTTCCTTCCTTGGAATGCTTACATGGTACCTTCTGGTACCATGAAAGGTAGTCCTCAGAGAGGAGGCTTTCAGGTCAGATCCATCTCAGGAGCCTCTGGGTCCTGTGTCCAAAGTGCATGGTGTCTTCAGCACTAAGAGCTTCCTTCTCTGGGAGACAAGCAAGAGCAACAGCAATAGCCTATCATGTTTTGGGAGTCTATTGAACTAACCCTGACCAACCACTCAAAAGATGGCTGTTATGCCTGGTGTTTGGGGTTTTGTTAGATTGTCTATGGTTTTGGGGGGAGCATTGTTAGTCCAGATGGGACATTTTCATTTAAAGTATGTATGTGTAGACATACACACACACACACACACACACACACACACACACACACACACCAGATATGTATTATAGTTTTTTTTAGGTAAATAGTTAATAGAAGGTTCCTTATAACTTTTCAGACAGCTTTACTATTATTGTACCCTCTGTCTTCTGTATAACTCCCTATAGCAGGATTGTGGAGGCATTTATAGAGGTTCTGTTCCTCTAACCATTTTGTTCACTTGATCTTTATGATCTGTATTTATCCCTCCCTTATCTCCTTTCTAATTAAAGCCCCATATATTTTTCCCATCCCTCTTCAGATCACTTATACATAGCTGCTCCCCCTGAGAGCATTTTCTAATTGAGGACATGTCGGGGAAGACTGGCCATCCATAGACATAGGTGATAACTTCTTCACTTTTCCTAGATACTCATTTATCAAACCATTCCTTCACTCACAAATCTGTTCATTCAATAATTCCACATCAATTCAATGTCATAGTCCAGGTGAAGTACCAAGGAAACTCAAAAGGATGAACAAGACAGACAGACACTTCCAAGATGGCTGAGACCAGACACTACTGACAGAGGATTGAGGAGAGATAAATGAAAAACCTGTTAATTATAGAATGAAATTAATAGACAGTCACATCTTTCACTAAACCAATAGTAAATAGTAAGTGATCACCATGTTGGAAAACACAGACTTTGGAAAATAATAAAATTACTATCAGTTTTGAAATTACAAAAGTCTATCTCAAATTTGAAAAAAAGAGGAGGGTTTGGCATGTTTCCAAAATAAATAACCATTTCTTAAAAATGAATGGACATCTTTAGTATTTGCTTTGGGAAATATGATTTTGTTCTTCTTTGGTGGAGTTAAAATTAGATCATATTAAGTTCAGTCATATTTTACTTGTGGCTTATTTGATCCTAACCTGTTGCAGTCTTAAGCCACCTCAAAGCCTGTTGTCATTCAAAACTTATTTGCAGTTCTTTTGACAGATACAAAGACAGTTTATAATGAGAAAGAGGGGGAAGGGGAGTGGAGAGGGGCAGAGAGAGAGAGAAAGAGAGAGAGAGAGAGAGAGAGAGAGAGAGAGAGAGAGAGAGAGAGAGAGGTGTCAATCTAGCATGCTTTGAAAGGTGATAGCTACAAATGGGGATGTGTCGACCTCTCTCCATAACATCAGCTCTGTTCCCTCTACCCCGTTCTATGTTTCATCATCTAGTGTGTGGTATATATTGCACGTGTGATGTGTGAGTGTACATGTGTAGCTGCTGTGGTCATCAATCTCTCTTGGGTGTCTCCCACAGTTGCTTCCCACCTTATCCTCTGGGGCAGTTCTCTTGTTGAACACAAAGCTCATCTCTTGGGCTAAGGTGGCTGGCCAAGAGCTTCAAAGAGCCTCCTCTCTTTCCCTCCCCCCACAGAGCTGGGGTCGCAGACTGCCACGCGCAGCCTTTATGTCAGTACTGGAATCTCAACTCCTGTCCTCATGCTTGCTCAGCACTTTACTGATGGAGTCATGTTTCTAGGCCTTCTGTGATTTAAAAAAGTTTGTTTGGTCTCTCCAATCAGCATACTAAATACAATAATTACCGTGAGGTAGTCAGGGTAGATTTTCTAGTCTGTTTCTGGTCAGTTGAACTTCCTGAATTTGTATAAATCTTCTGTCTCTGCTGGTTAGTGGTGGTGCCAGAATGTGGCTATTGATTGAGAACTTGAAATGCAAATACTCTGACTGAGGGAAGTTTAATTCAATATTAGTTAACTCAAAGTTATACCTTGATAGACATCTGTGAGTAATGGCTCTCATATTGCACAGTGTATCTCTGTGTGTATGTGTGAAGTGTTTATGTGTACACGTGTGTGTGCAGATGCATATATACATATGTGCATGTACACATAGAGGCCAGATATCAGTATCAGTGTCTTCCTCAATTGCTTTCTACCTTGGTTTTTGAGACAGGGTCTTTCAATGAACATGGCGCTCACTGATTTAATAAGCAAGCCCTAGGGATCTTCCTGTCTCTGGCTCTCCAGTGCTGAGATTACATCTCCCCTGCCCCCTGGAAAATGCACCTTGAGAGACTCACCTTAGAGAAGGGAACAAAGCACTCCTGTGTGAGGAGGCACTTTGTGTAGAGACAAAGAGGCTTCCATACTTCCAAGTTTTACTAGATATTACCAATCTATAATCCTTGTCTTAGGTAGGGTTTCTACTGCTGAGATGAAACACCATGATCCAAAAGCATGCAAGCTGGAATGGAAAGGGTTTATTTGCTTTACACTTCCATATTGCTGTTCATCATCAAGGGAAGTCAGGACAGGAACTCAAACAGATCCTGGAGGCAGGAGCTGATGCAGAGGCCATGGAAGGGTGATACTTACTGGCTTGCTTTCCCTGACCTGCTGAGTCTCCTCTTATAGAACCAGGACCAGCAGCCCAGAGATGGTACCACCCACAATGGACTGGGCCCTTCCCCCATCACTAATTAAGAAAACACCCTATAGCAGGATTGTGGAGGCATTTATAGACGTACTGTTCCTCTAACCATTTTGTTCATTTGATGTTTATGAAGCTACTGCCATGTGGTTGGTCTGCTGTAGATGCTAGAGATACACTGGTGGGTGGATTGGGTAGAAACTCTTGCCCTTGTGTAGCAAGTGAGGAAAATGTCACTACTGAACAAACAAATAACAAAAGTGTATGGAGTGTCAGCAAGTCTAGGGGAAAGGGTTGGGAGGAGGGAAGCTGTGGGAGCTGTGACTATAAACAGGAAAGCCAGGAAAGGCCTTGAGGAAAGAAAGACAAAGGAATAGTTGGAATGTGGTTGTCTGGAGAGGGAGTGTGCCAGTTGGAGGGAACTGGGAACCAAAAGTTCTAGAGTGCACTGGGATCCCAACAGATTCAGGGGACATTTGGGGAGCTATGGTAAGAAGGAAAAGGGAATCCAGAAGAGGCTTGCTCCAGGCTGGTCTCTGTAGAGGTAATGTCTGCTGGGGCAGAGCCACTAACATTTGCTGAGAAGCTACTTTGGGGTTGTGAGAGGAAGAAGACCAGGATGATTCCCAGAATTTTGGCCAATATGAGTAAAACTGTAGTGCTATTATTTAGCTAGGAGGTTGGAATGCATTTATAATGTAACTGACATATCAGGAAGAAGCTAGATCATTTAGGTTTAATACCTGGAAACATGCCACTGCTGGGGCCAGGGTAGACATCAGCTATGGTTCTGACTGTGACTTGAGAATCCTCCACAGTTCTCCTAGAAGCGAGCATGGCTCCAAGCTGATGCTTGAGATAAAATCATCAGTGGAGTTCACTGTACTTGTTGTACAGTTAGGAAGGTAGGGGGATATGTGATCGATTTCTCCAGAGTTTGCAAATGAATGACTTCATCTTATATAATTGCTTACATTAATGTGTTTGGATTGTTGAGAAATTCCTTTTCCTAGGAATCAATGCAAGGACAAGATTGACAGGACTAGGTAGTTTTCTTCCCTGATACCTGGCAGTTGCATCTTTCATTGCAGACTAGAAGCCCCTGCAACGTGGGCTGGTGTGTGCCACTGTGGTGGGATGCTCTGCACAGCTACTCTGTTGCCATTCACATCTGTATCTTTGTGGCTTGGGCCATTGCAAATGATTGATAAGTGTTAGTTAGCTTAAATGCACTTGAATTAACAAAAGGGCCCACTTCACTGTGACCTCACACATTAAATAACACTGTTAAGCGTTCATTAAGCACTTATGCTGTGCTAGATACTAAAGGTTTAGTAGTGCCAATGGGGAATACAGTATGGGCAGTATTTCATCATTGTTAAGGTTATATTGATTGGGAGCCTACTTCACAAACCCAGCTAGATACTAACTAACACACAGCACAGCATAAGATCCAGTTTTCACCTTATGCAGCTCCGTTGCATAGGGATGCTCTCAATACGGTGTAACTGTTCCATTGAGTATTATAAGGTCACAGGAGCATTGATCTTAGACATTCCAAAGAATGTTGTTTCCCCTTTCTTTCCTTAGACATGTCCTAAGAACATTTCCTCCACTTTATAAATTAATATCTGAAGGCCAAGCAGGATTAGTAATTTCCCAAGAACACATACTTGAGCTATTGGGAAAGTTGGTCTCAGCAGGGTTGTTTTGGCTTCCAAGGGAAATTCAGCAATATCAGAAGATGTTTTTTACTTTCTTAGCTTGGAGGGTGTCATTGGTATCTAGTGACGAGGCCAAGGAAGCCACTAAACATCCTATAGTGCACTGGGCAACCCCACAGCAAAGTTGACCAACCTAATGCCAGCTGCTTCAAGATTGAGAAATTCAGTGTGCTTAACCTGGAGAGCATCAGAGCTGTGGCTCTCTTTAAGTCATGGGTGAAGGGATGATAATTCTAGAAACACACATACATTGGTATTTCACATTTTAAAATGCAAATGAGCCAGCAGGAGGCATTTCATATTCAAACCATTGCAGCAACTCTGTATGGAGTCAGTGGGTCACAGGTCACAGGAGGCATGCCTTGGACAGTTCTGCAGTCCTGTCCACCATGAGGGAAGTGGCCTCCATCACATGCTCTGGCTGCTGTGAGGTTCTGCTTACTGTGCACCTGCAATCAACGGATCAGTGGAATCTGGTCTCTCTGACACTGAGCCAAAATAAACCCCTCCTCTCTGAATTTGCCATCTGATCTAATTTACGTCTTCTTCCTGGGTTGGTCACTGTCTTCTTCCTCCACCTGGTTTGTAGTTTCATGAAAACAGAGATTCCTCTCTTCATTTCATGCTCCCTTTCAACATAGCACAGTGAAAGACCAACACCTTGGAAACACTCAGTTCCAAACGTGCATCTGACGAGATAGAGAATTTTAACTCCTATGTACACAGATAGGTAAAGATGCTACCATGGTAATGCAGTGTGTTTTATACCTAGGAAGCTAGGAAACCTCATCTAATAAAAAGCTTTCAAAATGGCTCTCAAAGGTCCTCGTCTCTCCTCTGTAATCTCTTTCCTTTGAGTGACGGCTGGTGTCACAACCCATCCTGTGTAGCTTGGTCCTGTAAACATGACTTAGGCTGAAGGAGAATGAAGAAAGGATGGACACACAGATACAGATACAGAAAAACTGTGGTCAGGTGTGCTGGACATGATCTGATGGAGCTGTACCAACTATGCAACAACCTTGAACCTCAGTGTATTTACTATATACAGCACAGAGGTGTGGGCAGTGTGGTTAGCCAGCCTCTGGAGGGGTTCTCCATGGGTGAAGAGACTCAGACTGCAAACATCCTGGAAAAGGAAGCCACAGTGGCTAGTCTTTGCATGCACCGGTCAATCTTTTGTAAACACTCAGGCCTGCACACTGTTCACGTTCACACTTGGACCAGAGAAAGGCTGTGCTAGTCTCCCCTGGGTCGGAAGCATCAGTCCTTGACATGGTCATGCCTAGGTCAACAATACGCAGTCACTCATTCCTCAGTTCCCCACAGGCTGGGCTCAGGGACTTGCTTTCTTAAGTGAGATATGACCAAGTCTGGACTGAAATTTCCTAGAGAAGGCTTTAGGAGGCCTGCTTTGTGCTTTGCTCAGGGTTTCTCTGAAGTTTGTTCTTTCTGTCCAAACAAGCCACAATGTGGTGGACAGCCCTGTGAGCCCTGCAGAGAGACACTTCTAGCCCACAGTCCCCAAAGCACTGAGGACTTCAGCCACACAGCCTAGAGGGAATCTAGTCCTGCCAACAATGATGTGAGTGAGTTTGGAAGAGAACCCTTCACTCAGGTTCAGAATGAGATTACTGACCTAGTAACCTGGTAGCGATGTTCTGTACTTTGTGAGATGCCATGACATGAGGATTCATGACCCACAGAACCAGAGACTTTTGACCCAGTGACACTATAAACAAAAATATTGTTTTGAGCAGCTAATTTAGGTGGCAACTTGTTAGGCAGCAACAGCTAACGAATACATACTATGTTAGGGCTCAGGGAAGGGAAGATAAGAAATGAGCTTTCACCTCAAGGGTGCAGCTTCATGGGAGGCTTCATGTTACCTGTGAGTACAACCGTGGAAAAGAAGTGGAAAAAGCATTCCACATATAGACAAAGGCTCTGTCAAAGACAAGGAGTTCAGACAGGGGCCACAGCCAAATGCTTGAAAGGCTGTGTGTGTCCTGTGAAGGGGCCTGGGGATTTTCGTATAGGTATAGGTATGAGTACACCAAAGTATTTTGAGCACTGCAATATGTTAGAGGAAGCTGTGCCAAAAAGGATTTTACATTTGGAGTCAATGGATTACACTGTTAAATTGTTTTATGTTGTATTTCTTAAATGTGTGGAGTCATGCATATATTCTCATTGTTAATAATTTATGCAGAGCAAAAATCCCCTTTTAATGTTTTTAAACCTACATTTCTCTTCCTTAAAGGAATTCTGTCTTTATTTGTTGTGTGGCACAACATACAGTCATGTGCTAGGGCAAGCTATAACCCTGTGTCTAGTGACATCATTTTAGTACCTAGAAATTGAGCAAATTTGTATTACCTTGGTAATGACCTCAGACCAGATCCATGACCTCCCTTCCCCACCAAAGATTGCTTACCAGGACACCTCTAGTGATATATAACTTTTAAAGTCAATTTTTTTTATTTAAAAGTTAAAAACTTATTTTAGATTGATAATCTAAAGATATGCCTCTTAGTGACTCAAGGCGGGAGCCCCAGCATCATGATGCTGAATTCAAATCCGGACTCTGTTGGATGCTAAGTGACCTTGTCTGAGCTACCTAAACTCTGTGCCCTCGATGTCTTTCTCTGTGGGATGAAGATTATAGTACATTTATCATGAGGATGAACTGTATGAATGTGTGTGATGGGTCCTATGAAGGTGGTTGATATTAATGATAATGTATTTGGGGCCAGACTGTATGTAATGTTCTAAACTTACCTTCTTTTAAAGCATTGCATCTTAGAGAGTTTAGAAGCACTATACCCTTTTAAGTGAAAACATTAGTTTTGAGATAACTATAAGTTCTTGTGGACCTGTAAGGAAATCTACAGACATATTAAGCCAAACTACAGCAGCACAACCCAAATGCTGGCATGGAGGCATGGATGCCACCCAGATGTGGGTCAGCTGCATCCCGAGGACACATTCTATTATCTTGTAAGAGCCACATACCATTCCTTTTTGCCTAACACCATGCTTTATCCATGGGAGCTACTGGCCTGGGAGCTACTGGCATGTTCTCAGTTTCTATAACTTTTGGATTTCAAAAACAGATGCGTGACACAGTCAAGAAGGCAACCTATGGGGCTGTGACTGCTCACTTGGTGATTCTTTGGGGATTGATTCAGTTGCCTGCATTGAAAACTGGTACTTTTTGTTGCCTGGTGGTAGCCTATGAAATAGATAAACCATGGTTTGGTTAATCTTTTCACATACTGCTGTGAGTGACTTCCTCTGAATTGAAACATCCCCTCCTGGGGAATGCTCATGAGACCCTGCAGGAAGCTAGAAGTTCCTGACACTTATGTGTTAGAGGGCACTTTGCCAAAAAGGACTTTAAATTTGGAGCCATTGAATTACACTGGCAAAGTGTTTTACATTACACTTCTTAAATGCACGAACCATGCATATATTCTAATAGTAAATAATTAATAAAGTCATATATCCCCTTTACTATTTTAACCCTAATTTCCCCTGATGTAGAACTGTTTTGGTTCAGATATGAACTCAAATGTGTGTCTGCCTTTTGTTGTCTCTGAGCATTGAGATTTTCAGAGCCAGCCAGGTGCCTGATGAGCAGCTGGCTGCACAGCTGTTTGCACTGGTGTGTGGATGGTGGGGGCCTTGTTCAGCTGATTGGAGAGGCATTCAGACTGATGGGGTGACTGGGCATCAGGCTATTGTCTTCTCCATGGCTTGTACTATGGTCTTTAGTTGGCTGGGGAAATTTACGTGGAATCACAGGAAAAGGAAACCAGACCATCTCACTAAAGCACAAGGGCTTAGGACTTACCTTCCCTGTGGGGACAGCAGGAGAGACTAGAGGTACACAGAGGCATGATGGGCCCAAGAAAGCTTAAGAAGGAAGTTTCATTCAGAGGGAGGAGACTATTACTGCACATAAGTAAAGCCATAGTGGCCTTCACTGCAGCATGCAGAGAGATCCAAGACACCAGGGCCCAGATTCGTCTTTGTTAAAAGGGGGCATTAAGGAGATAGCAGTCCAACTGCCAGGAAGCCATTGGAGAAACTTTCAGCTTCTAGGTGATAAAATGCCAAAGACAATTGAGATGTGATGCTTCACAAAGGAGGAAAAGAACACTCTAGAAAGACAATGTGGTCTAAGCTATATTTTTTCTTTTTTTGCTGGGTAATGAATAGCAGCTTAACACAGCATATTGGTTACCTCATGGTTTCTGTGGGGGAGGAATCCTACCAGGCTTGATGTAGGTGTTGACCAGGGTTGTGTCCTCATCACTTCCAAGTCCCTCTCAGTTATTGGCCGTATCCCATTCATTTTCCTGGAGAGAGTGAGGTGGAGAGGGAGGGGAGAGAAATAGCAGGATAAACTCACAAGCAATGCCAGGTTTTATACCATGTAACAGAACCGTGAGAGTGACATCTTGTGACATTTATTTGTGGGAGGCATACACTTAGAGGGATAGGATATATAAAGATGTGGTCATCATGTGTGGGGCTATGGTGACATCCGTGAAACTTGTCACAGTACCAAGTGTACAGAGGGCTATTGGAGTACTGACTTCAAGAAAGAAGGAAGGAGGTGGACCAGCTGGTCAGGAACTCTGGGGATAAGATGGTGGGAATGAAGTACACTTCAGCTTGGGGAATCTTGAAGTTTTGAGGCTCCAGTTTGGGAATTGTGGAGCTTATAAATGGAACGTTCCATCCTTGGCTTCTGAAGCTAATGTGTCTGCTAGGGGACCCATTTTGCTTTTAGGTTTTTTTTATCCATATACTCATTTCCTAAGTAGTCATTCCTTCCAAAAAGTGCTCTAGAAATGCACTGATAATTGTGTATAAAGTCGAGTAGTCTACATTAAAAATTGACCATCTTCAGTAGTTTCATTATTTGGTGAGTTGTTGAAGGCAAATTTACAAATTCCTGCACTGAGAAGCGAGACAAAAGACAACCACACCTTTTTCTTTTCTCCTCCAGTACAGTTTCTCTGTAGACTCATTGTAGAGACAGAATGAGCTACTTGATAAATGCATCATGACTTTACCCTCTCCGGGGGGCAGCTGCTTCAGGAACTGACGGGGGAAAATGTTGCACAAACATTCAGAGGTGAGACTGCTTTGGATGGTGTCAGAAACAGTTTCTCAATGTCACAGAGATGATTGAGAATAATAGCGGTGCCAATGAAACAGCTGTCTGTGGGAAGGACTGCAGCCTCTAAAGCAGCGATTGTGAGGATGCCTTGTGAACGTCCATGGGATGGTGGATAGGTGACTGTCCGCATCCCTTAGCTGGCAGCATGCACATTGACTACAAGGAAAATCTTTTCAATGAATTTATGCTTTCTTGAAGGGATTGACCATTTTAAAATACTATCGTTTACTATTTGTATTATTATTTTTGAGACAATGTCTCACTATGTATCCCTGGCTGGATTGGCCTATAACTCACTATGCAGACCAGGCTGGCCTTGGACTTGCAGAAATCTGTCAGCCTTTATTTATTTTTAAGTGTGTGTGTGTGTGTGTGTGTGTGTGTGTGTGTGTGTGTGTGTAGGGTAAGGATTCTCTTGGGAATTTTTTTTTTTTGCACTTCTTTATGTTTCCCAGGGTAACCTGGAACTTTTGTCTCAGCCTCCTTAGTGCTTGGGTACGCATCACTACCCCGGCCTCTTTTGAGAATCTTGGTGGAAATTATGGGATTTCCTCCTGAAAACTGCTCACAGGCAGAATATTTTATAGTTTCAAGAGATTCCCAAATAGATCAGATTTAGCCACTGTGGACAATCATGCCTTCTGTATGTACAATTTTGAATTAAATGAACTTCAAAATAATAGTGAAAAAACACAAAATGCAGGTAAATCCACCTGTACCTAGTGATAGCTGTACCTATTGATATGAGTGTCACTGTTTAGATGTTCTGGATCACTTGTCCAAGAAATGAAATGGAGCCTTCATTACACATTGGGGATCCTTAGGTGAAGTGTTAGATGTAAAGGGTAATGAGGAATTAATTTGCATTTGCTTTGGAGTTTTATTTTCTAATAAGATTTTAATGTCTCAGCATAGACATTTGTTTTTCAGGTAGAACTTTTTATTGTATAGTATGGGAGACATGAACAGCCTATAGCAGTTAATCTCTCCATCCCCCTTAAAGGTAAAACAGTAATGACAGTGTGGATGTGAGGGGGGAGGGAAAGTAGGGGGAGAGACAATGTGTTACCTTTCTATCTCTGTAATAAAATATCTAAGAAGACAACTTAAGGGAGAAAGGATTTCTCTCCCAATTGTAGAGATTTTAGTCTGTGGTCTCTACACCCAACTGCTTCTGGGCTTCTGTATGATCGGTCAGAGCATCATAATGTAACTCACATTATGGTGACACAGACTGAGATGGAGGGACTGGGGACTAGGCATCTTCTCCACGACACATATCTAGTGACCTATTTCCTCTACCTAGGCTTTACTGCCTAGTTTCCAATACTCCCTAGTGATGCCAGCAAATTATGGATCCATCAATGGACCGATCCACTGATTAAGCCAGAGTCCTCTGCACTTCATCGATTCCCCTAAGCCTCATCTTTAGGCACTGCATTGGGGACCAAGGCTTCAACACATGGATTTTAGGGTGACTTTTCATATCCCGACTATAAATAACATCTAGAGCAAAACAAAGAAATGAAGGAGAGAGACAGAGAAGGGCACAGAGACAGACGCACTGAGAGAGCAACAGAGATGGGTATACATATGCTGGCAGAGAGGAGGGGGAATAGGAAGGGAGGAGGAAACATGGATAGAGATGGACAGACACCTAGAGAGTGCCATGGTCTGAATGTCTGTGTGTCCAGGATGTCCTCCCCAATTCAGTGACACCATGAGAGGGTTGAAGGTATCAAATGTGACAGGAGTGGTAGTGGTCCCCTAAGAACCAAGAATTCCTTTGTCCCTCCCAGCTTCTGAAGATGCAGATAGAGTTCCCCATCTACGAGCAGTGAGCTATTACCAGACACTGAATCTGCTCGCTCACTGGTCTTGAACATTTTAGTTTTAGAACTGGATAATAACAGTCATATATATGTCTATAAATTATCAGCTTGGAAGTATTTTGTTATTTTGCCCAGATTGACGTATGCAGGTATATTGTTGGGGAGGCAGCAGATGAGCATAGCTAGGCAGAATGAAAGGTTGAGAATTTCCAAGCAACTGAACACTTGTGGGGGCTCCTGCTGCTGCTGAGTTGTGGGGTGCTGGTGATGTTGTTTATCATCACAATAGAAAAGGAAAGGGCAGAGGATGCTTAAAGAGGGAAGGTCCCATTGAGTAGGCTACTTTCTGGGTAAAAAATAAATAATTCAGACCCTGAGCATCTGGACTGGAAGAACTTGGTACCTCTAGGAATTCTGTTGTATTTCTGAGACACTTTGGGGGGCTTTTGAAACTGTGTGTATTGTGTCTCCCTAGGATGGAGAGAACAAACACTTTGAAACATGCTGCAGCTCTTCCCAGAAACCTGACAATGTTCTTCAGAATACCTGGTCTGCAAATGTTGTGCAAGGCAAGAAAGGGTCATTTAAAAAGACATTATACTAGTCTTTGATGAAGGATCAGCCAAGGCCAACATTAACATTGAGAGAGATGAAGAATTTGTATGCAATACCTTTTGATGTGCAAAGAATTACTCATTGGCTTCCCAAGCAGGACATGGCTGTAATTCATAGAGTGACTGTTCAAAGCCTTTAATGTCTTGTAATGTGAATGTGCTTAGAATTTAAAATCTTGCATGGAAAAATGATCACTTGGGTTTTAGGACTGATGTCCCTGATTAACATATACTTTGACTAGCTAATTACTCTCTGGTACCTCCTGAGCTGATGAAAATTCTAGAGAATTTTCTGGAAAGTTCTCTTTTCTTTTTCTTTTTTTCTTTTCTTTCTTTTTTCTTTTTTTTTTTTTTTTTTTTTTTGGTTTTTCGAGACAGGGTTTCTCTGTAGCTTTGGAGCCTCCTGGACTAGCTTTGTAGACCAGGCTGGCCTCGAACTCTCCAAGATCCACTGGGATTACAGGCATGAGTCACCACCGCCCAGCTTAGGAAAGTCCCCTTTTCAAGGGTCATCATTACATTAGGATCTCTATGTCACAGGACTGATGTTTTTTAATCAAACCTCCATATGACTGGTTTCCCATCTAGCCAAGTTGAACATTAGTACAGCTCATTAGTGCTTCTGTGATCTACTGCATAGCAGCTTTGTTATAGTGCTTGTGAGAAAACATGGAAGAGAAATGGAAATAAAAATAATTTTGGTGAATTGTATTCTCTAAATACAGAAGCTTATTAGGTGAAGATGAGATGGAGCATCTCTAGGGAATGGAATGATATTTGACTGGCTGCAAGCCATGATGGGAATGGTGTTGGAAGGTGTTGGGGGTTGAAGGTGGAAGAACAGTATTGACTAAAACCCCGTGGGGTTCGTATCCTGTGTACCCTGGTGATGTTATCTCATTAAGTATATTTTCTCAGTTTCCTTGAAGACCCAAGAACTATTCTGGGTTTAATACTATGAAATAATATTGTTTTATACTCTGAGACCCTATTCTATTATGTAGATACATTTTTTCCTTGAAGAGAAGTGAGTCATCGGGGTAGTTTAAGAAGGCCAACCCATTGGTAGGAGAAAGATAAGTCTGGTAAATGGAAACATGCTTACAGTGCAAACCCTCTACTGGTGGGATTAATATCATCCAGGTGATTGTCGCAAAGCAGCTGGTTGTTGCCTTTTCTTCTTGCTCTGTGTTCTGCCTCCATCTCCTGAGTATTAGGATTATAGATGTGTGATACCATACCCTGCTCACACATATTCTCTCTCTTTTTGCTTTGTAATAAAACTATAACCTTAACTTTTTTAGGGTCTCAACCCTGCTGCCTTCCAGACTAAAAGTGGCACCTTGGATTTTCTGGTTCTCAGGCTTCTGGTATGTGCCAATGATAGAAACAGAGTTTTAGCTTCTTACAATGTATCTCCTCATAACTCTTTCTGCCTCCACAGACAACTTTCTTCTGTTGATTCTATCTTCTACGGAATCCCCAGCAATGTAGCATATAACACAACAACACCATTCTGCAAATCTGAAGAGGTTAGTGATGGGGTTGCCGTGGAAACAGAAGTGGTCCAGAAGCAGTGCTGGACCACATGGCAATTCAGTAACTGTAAGGGCCCAGGCTTTCCTTCGTTCTTAAGTTTTTATCAGCATATATTGGGTATACAGAATCATAGGTCTCATCATGACATTCTGAAGTGTACATATGCATTTTGATCATAGTCACCCTATTTCTGTCTCTTGTCCCCAATTCTCCTCTTCTCAAATAGTTCCTCCTCCTTTTTTTTTTTTTTTTTTTTTTTTTTTTTTTTTTTTTTTTTTAGTCAATGGCTTGGCTTTAATTAGGATTGCTCACAGGACCATCGACAACTTACGAGTGTCTATTTTTCTGGAGAGAACATCTCTCGCACATTTTCTTCAGGGCCCAGGCTTTCTGGGTCTGCATAGCTGTGTTCGACTTTTCGCGCTACTTTGCTCTCATGCTCTATAGAGCTCTGCTTACTTCTCAGGCAGGAAGGAGGTGGCTGGCCAGAGGCCTAAGGAGCTCATTGGAAGCATCGTGTTCCTCTACCACTTACTACTCTTTGGCCAGGTTTAGGCCACGGGGATGTCTTTAGCTTACCAGGGTCTGGGAGATAAAGCATCAATTCCATGTATTGATGCAACAAATGAAGTTGGGGTCTTATAAAGAAGATGAAAGGGTGCACCCATCCTTGAGTATGGGGTTAGCAGGGATGTGCATGCATTATTCAATGGCCATACTTAAAACAAAAGGATAAATCTTAGCACTTAGTTGGAATTGAAGATTGTATACATTCTTAAGGACTGGAGAGATGGCTCAGAGGTTAAGAGCACTGGATGTTCTTTCAGAGGTCCTGAGTTCAATTCCCAGCAACCACAAGTTGGCTCATAACCATCTATAATGAGATATGGCACCCTCTTCTGGCCTGCAGGCATACCTGAAGACAGAATGCTGTATACATAGTAAATAAATAAATAAATCTTAAAAAGCAAACAAAAAGAACATTAAAACAAACAAACAAAAACAGGCAGCGATGGCGCACACCTTTAATCCCAGCACTCAGGAGGCAGAGGCAGGTGAATCTCTGAGTTCAGGCCAGTCTGGTCTACAGAGTGAGATCCAGGACAGACCCCAAAACTACACAGAGAAACCTTGTCATGAAAAAAACAAACTAAACCAAACAAAAAAAATGAATTTAAAAATTGAAACATTACCTGTAAGTTTCTCGTATATAATGCATTAAGATGATTTCATTAGACAAGGCAAACATAGTCAGATTTCCTTAGATTCATTGAATGTCTACTGAATACCACTGATAACGCACGGGTTTTGTGTGTGCTGTCACTGGAGGCTGGCCGCTAGCACGGCATTCTCCTACTTCAGCCTCCTAAATGATGGGGTTACAGGTCTGCATCATGAGGACGCATGTCTACTATCTTGAACCTCACAGCCATAGCAGCTTGGTTTTCTTGTCCTTATTCTGTAAGTAGAGAAAATGAGTTTCAGAGAGTTTGTATAAGACATTTCAAGTTTAATAGAGAACAATGGAGGTTAGATAGCAGGACTTTCTCGATCCTTTTATAATACTTGTTATCATAAGAGAACTCAACATGCATTCCATGGTAATGTATTTTTTAAACCTATGATGTTTAGCATAGTATTCTGCAATTGATTCTTATTAAAACAGTGATTTCAATATCCCACTTGAAGGTTGAGGTTACTAGTAACAGGAAAATATCTCCAAGATTACAATTCATGAAGACTCTTGTCTTCTTGCATGGCTTCTATTGCTGTCTTGCAGCCAGAGCAGCTGTGGTTACCCACACAAGACTCTGGTGAGACTGGGCCCCTTCACAGGGTCTGCGATCCACGTATTCACTCCCTCCTGCATCCCCACCCCCACCTGCCTCTAAACCTACTCTAGGATAGCTATGAATCCTGACCTAGGTGAAGTTGCAGTATCAAAAGGGGCTGGAGTACACAGGAGGTTGAGTCTGGACTAAGCTTGGGGAATTCCAGTAGTGCTGGGGTGGACTTTTCCACTGTGCAGCTGCCCGAATCGCTCACATCCCTGGAAGAAACCTCTATAAGCTCTTTGGTTCATGAAGCTGGACTTGGGTGGAGTTATTGCCTTCTCTATTCTGGCTGAGGAGAAGCAGACTCCCCATGGGAAAGTCACACAACGTGATTTGAAATAAAAGATTTGAAATTCCTTTCACTGTATTTCCAAAACCTAAACTGCGATTACTTTCAAATTTGTAAGAGAAGAATGCTTCTGAATTCTGCTTTTGCACATTATTGGCTCTTCATTCATTGCTGAGTATTTAGCTTTCCGAAAGAGACATCCATCGGTTGTTCAAGGTCCCTAATTTAGAACTTGATTTTGTGGGCAGTCTGAATTTTTATTTATCTAAAACTGTCTTTGTCTGACTCCCGGCTGTTGGAAGAGTCAAGTGAGAGGGGGAGTTACAGCTCTAGGTAGGAGGTTCTTTGTTCTAGGTGAGTGAGTACATGAATCCACCATTGTTTTCCATTGTAACAGTGGGGCATCAGGAGTCATCTAGCTGCTGCGACCTCCCTATAGAAAATGGATTTCCTTAACTTTATTTTCATGTAGTCTTGTTGTGCTATATCTAGGTTAGGATTCTTTTTAATTCCTTGGTTTAGTTTCATTTAACTTTTAAATCTCTGGACTGAGATCTTTCAACAATTATGGAAAATTCTCTGTCCCTTGATGTCTCAAATATTACCTCAAATATTGTTTACTTTAATAGCTATTTAAAAATGTAAAAACATGTCTTAGCACATCTCTCCACATCTGCCTGCCTCTTGTCTTTTCCAGGTGTTTGTATTGTGCTCTGGATAAAGTCGTGTTCACACTCTCGATTTGCTCTGTTTTTTATCTACAGCTGTGCAATCTGTAGTTATGTTTAAAGTGTTTGGTTTTGTATTTTTTATTTATGGAACTACAGTTGAATTTTGTTTCAGAATGATAACGTTTTTATAGTTTTCTGTAGTTTGCATTCATTCCATATATAAATATGCACATATGTGTGCTTATATACACAATTTTTATTTATTCTTTGAGATTTCTCATGCAATATGTTTTGGTCTTATTCTTTTTTTTTCCCTCCACTCCTCCCGGATTCTCCCTATCTCCCTACCTAGCCAACTTGATGTTCTCTCTCTTTTTTAAACAAAAAACCAAGCAAACAAACAATGTTAATCAAACAAATAAAGTCCAGTTTGTGTTGGTTGGCTACTCCTGAGCCTGGGGCTTGCCCTGGGGTGTGGTTGATATACCCAGTGCTATTCCACCCAAGAAAATTGATTTTTCCTTTTCCAGCAGCTATCAATTGCAAATAGCTCTTGGGTAGGGGTGCAACTTTGGGCCATTTTCTCTACTCCATGCTGAGATTTGGTCCATCTGAGCTTGTGAAGGTCCTGTGCATGCTGTCATAGTCTCTGTGTTCATATGTGCATCGGCTCCATTCTGTTTGGAAAATGCTGTTCCCTCAAATTGACCACCACCTCTGGCTCTTGAAATCTTTCCACTCCCTCTTCCATATACATCTCTGAGACTTGAGGGGATGGGTATGATACATACATCTCACTTAGGACTGAGAAGTCCAAAATTTCTTATTCTTTACACATTGTCCAATGTGATTCTCTATGTCAATTTCCATCTACTGAAAGAAGATGCTTCTCTGATGAGGGTTGAGCAATTCATTGATCTATGGATATAGGAATATGTCACTAGGAGTTGTTTTATTACTATGTTCATGGAGCAGAATAATAGTAGTAGGTTTTCTCCTAGAGCCCATGACCTATCAAGCTTCAGGTCCTTGACCTCATCAACAGTGACAGGTATGGATTCCATCTTGTGGAGTGGGCCTTAAATCCAATCTTTAAAAGTGGTCGATCACTCCCATAACATTTATGCACCCAGTAGGCATATCTTGAGGGCCAGTCAGTATTGTAACTCACGGGGTTCGTAACTGGGTGAGACTGACGTTTACTTTTCTCCTCTGGTAGCCTGTTTAGCACTTTTAAGTGGCGTGAACACTTGTTGATAGAGGCAAAGACTCCCTTGAATCCTGGATAATTTTCTCCGCGTTGTGTGTCATGAGTATGTGATATTTTTAGCAACAGGGTCTTGCATTCAAGTTGTGGGGGGCAATTAATAATATCGACAGTAGCTTCTAATGTTTGGGGTTGCCTATGGAACCCTACTGGACAGCAACTGAAGAAGATGTAGTCCATTCCCAGTACTGGGGGTTTTTATTTGGTAGCACAAAATATTGAGTTTGGGTATTCTTTCCCCTATTATAGTGGTAACTTTTTAAAAATTCCTCTTATGTATGTAAATTTTATTTTATTTTAGGTAGCGTAAACAGTAGTAAGTTTCCAGTAGGTCTTTAGAGAAGGGACTATGGGGAATGATAACCAAATTTATACTTTACTTCTTTAAACACAGAAGTACAGTTTTTAATAATGTAGTTCTGATCATTAAAATGTCTAATATTACATTAAAATGTCTAATATTATCAGAGTCTCTTATTTCTGCTGATTTTCCTTAGAGTGTATTTCTTTCCTTATAATTCCCAGTACCAACAATTCTCTGTGTATGTATACACACACACACACACACACACACACACACACACACACTCTCTCTCCTTGTTTCTAAACAGCAATTTTAAGTTGACGTTACAGGTTTTGATCACTTGAGTATGTCAAAGTCAATGACATGAATCCTTGCATTGTTTCCCTGTAGTTCACAGCTTACTCTCTTTTCTTCCTCTCTGCTCAGGGATAAGCTACCTCTCTGTAGTCTACCAGGCGGGAAGAGGTGAGTGGGTATTCCATAGTTTATCTTCTTGGTGATGGCCAGGTTAGTAGTGTTGGAAGTCTATCGCCCACATAGCCTTGACTCAGCTTCTCTTCTAAGTTTTGTTTTCTAGAGTCTGTCAATGTCACAAGCAGATCTGTTTCTCCCAGATAGCAGATGCCTTGGAGCTAAAGCAACTCAGAAATTTTCCATTTGAGTCACTTATTTAGTGTTTATTTGATATTCTGTTTAAATTGTTTTGTCTGCTTTCTGATGTGTTAAAAGGATTAAGAGTACGTATTGCATTAACTTTTTCTGCTTTATGTGTGGAGTTGGTTCAAAGAGCCTAGCCACTCATTGCTGATTAAGCAACATCTAAAAGTAGCATTTTACTAACATCATTCCACAATGACTATTATATCAGAAAAAGACTGTAGGAAATGCTTTCCTTTGTTTGACTTATAGCCTGTTTTAATTCTTTTTCTGTCTTTTGGCTTTGAGATAATTTCTTCTTACACTTCCTAGTCTCTCCAATGGTGCTGTCAACTTCAGAGGCTGAAGGGAACAACATAATTGGGTGAAAATGGCAGCAGGGAGATTGGAGCCTTGATTCTCTCTTGTCCTGGATGTGGGGTTGTGAGCATAATCAGTATTTTTTTCTATAAAATTGGACAAGTTGCCTAATTTATATGATTTCTAAAACATATTTCCAGAAGAGCAGAGCAGTGGTGGTGCACACCATGCCTTTAATCCCAGCACTCAGGAGGCAGAGTCAGGTGGATCTCGATGAGTTCGAGGCCAGCCTGGTCTACAGAGTGAGATCAAGGACAGGCTCCAAAGCTACACAGAGAAATGGTGTCTTGAAACAAATAAGCAAACAAACAAAACAAAACAAAACAAAACAACAACAACAACAACAACAACAAACCAAACCATATTTCCAGAAGGAAGTAGCCTGAGCTGGACTAATCCAGTAGAAGACATAGAAACATCCATAGAGACCTCAAAAGGAAAGAGAATTAGTACTACCCATGTCCTCAGTATGGATGTGATTCCATACTGAGCAGAATGGGTAGGCCTGAATCTCATCCTTCTGTGCTCAGGTGCCGAGGTCACTCTAAGCTGTAGTTTTCATGCTCTCTGAAATGCACAGTGATGGTTTTGTTATTGTGGAAATTACGGGGATGTATGCAGCAACTTCCATCTAATGAGTTTTTAAGATTATGATTTATTTCCTTCTATATTTTAATTTTTTTCTTTTCAGATTTTTACTTGGGCTTTTAATGCTCATTACTCATCTCACACTTACTAAATGTGCTTTTCTTTCTAAATGGAAGTGGTTTTTATCTCTATTTCATCATTATTTGACTGATATACCCCTGTAAACAATAGAAAATCAAAGTTTCTAACAGCACTTTCTGAAGACAACTTGTTCTTTAAAATGTATTTGTTTATTTAGTGTGTGTGTTTCTGTGTGTCTTTCTATGCCTGTGTATCTGTATGAGTGTGTGTGCATGTGCTGTACATGCTTGTGTATGTGCAGAGGCCAGGAGGGTCATTATGTGTCCTCCATCATTCCCTTCCCATTTCTTTGAGGCTAGGTCTCTTCCTGAACCAAAGCTTTTGTTTTATTCAGTCAGTAAGCCCCAGTGATCCTCCATGGAGCTGGCATAATGGATGTGTTTGTAATGCCTGGTTTATTACTGGATGCTAGGATCTGAACTCTCATTGGCTGTTGCTCAGCAAATGCTTTTACCCCTCTGAGCCATCTCTCCAGACTCTCTAGATGTAACTTCTACCAACCTTTGATAAGAATTTTGGTAGATAGCTTTACAAATGTTTTGTTCTGTTTATGTATATGTTTGTAATATGTGTACAATAACATGTAATATATGTATATAAAATATATCTATACCTACATATAAATTTATAAAAACAAGGCATATTATATGTCAGAGTGAGAAAATAACATTATTCTGCACTAATACTACATGTATAGCCCGATTTCCCTTTTTCTTTCCAGTTAATTCTATTTTAATGTTAGATTTCTTCAATAGGCATGCTATGATCTGTATAAACACAGTGGTTACGTATAGAGTAAGGGACTAGCAGGGAGGGGAGGATTTCCCAAAGAATGGGAAGTAGAATATGTAGTTATTGGGGATGGGAGCAGATTGGAATGGGATGGTTAAAAGGAGAAAGTAAGGGAAGAGGTGGGGTAATGCAGGAAACACAGGGAGCGACAACTAACATTAAAGACCATTTGAAGGGTGTATGGAAACCTACTAACATAGAAGTTTCTTAAAATATATACATAGACAAAAGAAATCTAGATGGAGTCATCAAGTAATGGGGGAGACAAAGTCCCAACTAGACATCCTTCACTACCAAATGAAATCTCCAGTGCTAGGAATGGGCCACATCAAATTGAGTTGTTGGCCAAAGGGGTCCCATGGAAACCCTCAAACAACTCATGCTATTTCTTAGGCTATGTGTTACTCTCCACAAACTGATGGTAAGGCACAATTGCCAAAGACAACATTTACATAGCTCATTGAACACAGAAAAGTTGAGTTGGTGCCTACTGAGAGCCTTTACCCCTACTGACTAATGTTTGTGGTACTGGAAGTTACTTGCATGCCACCAGGGGAGAAAAGTAAACACCAACCTAGCTACAAATCCAGCTACAATGGTGGCATGCCTATATGATACACTGGTATAATAGTGGCACAAATGTTGTGGGAGTAACCAACCACTATCTGATTCCATTTAAGGTCTACTCCATGAGATGGAACCCATGCCTGACACTGTTCAGGTGTCCAAGAACCTGAGACTAGATAGGCCATGGGTCTAGGAGAAAACCAACTATTACTGTTCTGTTAAAGGAACTTAGCAATAAAGTGACTCCTAATGACATATTGCTATACCCATAGATCAGTGTCTTGCTTGGTCAACATTGGAGAAGCTTCCTCTTACAGTAGACAGGAACTGATACTGAGACCTGTAATTGGACAATGTGCAGAGAGTAAGAGATCTTGGAGCACTCAGTCCTAAATGGGATGTTTCCACCAAACTTCTATCAGGGCTCAGGGAACTATGGGGAAGTGGAGGCAGAAAGATTATAAGAGCCAAAGGAGATGGAGGACACAAGAAAATAGCATCTTCCAGACACAACAGGACTGATACACGTATGAACTAACAAAGACTATGGCAGTATATACAGGGTCTGCATAGTTCTAAGCCAGATGGAATCCCAGTTCTGAGGGAGAAGTGAACATGAACTCCAATTCCTAACCAAGAAGTTATCTCCAACTGACAATTGCTTGCAAAGGGAAATTTAGTTTTCTTTAGTGGAGTCTTATTAGGTGTACAAACCACACTTAAGGGCAGGCTCCAAGCACAGCAGTAGACAGAAAACACAAAACAAACTCAATGTAATTTTAGGAGGTTTATGTTGTTGTTTGTTTGTTTCATATTACTCTGTTTGGGCATTTTTTTATTTTACTGATTTTTTTCCTTGTGTATTACAGCTTCTGATTTTGTATTCTTATGGGTTTTGTGTCTTTCTGTGTGTATGTATTTTTTTGTGCCTCCTTTATTCTGGTTGGTTTGCTTTTTATTTGCCTGTTCCTTTTCTCAAAAAGAAAAAAAAGCTGTGGAGAGATGGGGAGGATCTGGGAGTAGATGAGGGAGGAGAAACCAGGACCAGAATACATTGATTGAAAAAATATTTTCAATAAAAATACAATTACAAAGTAATTGAAAAAGTTAAATTCATTTTAGACTGACACATAAACACATAAATTATGCATATTAATGGGTACTATGAGATATTTCATAATTTATACATTGTCCCATGCATCTATATCTTCAAACACCTGTCGTTTCTTCATTTGAAATGTGAAAAATCCTGACCAGCCTTTTTTGACAGTACATCACCTCATTTTGATCTGTTGGACCAGACTGCCTCAGTCTCATATAACTGTAACTTGGGACCTAATGATACCTACTGATCTTTTCCCCACCCTGCCCCCTCTTTGTTCTCCCTGGCTGCGTATATGCACCATCCTCCCAGCATCTTCTATACAATCCGCTTCTTTACCTCTCTCTGTGTGTGCATGACTGCACACACTACTCACACCATTCTGTGCTTGTCTTATGTCACTGGACATAACAATCTAGCACTATGTGTATTGTCATCCATGACAGAATTTCAGTCTTTTGTGGCTGAATGACATTCCCTTATGCATTTGTACTGTTTTCTTTATCCACTCATCAGGGGACAGGCATTAGGTTGAGCCTGTTACTCAGCTGTTATGAAGACTGCTGTAATGGACGTAAGAGTCCTATGTCCCTTCAACTTGATGTCGTGTTGTTTGGATATGTTCAGATGAGTAGGATAGCTGGGTTACATCTAGTTTGATTTTTATTTTTTTTCAGGTTTCCATAACAGCTGTACTAATTTACAATCATGCCAACAGTGTGTTTGGGTTCTCTTTCCTCCACACACTCATTAGCCCTTGTTATCAGCTCCATAATACTACTATAGTGAGGTGATGCCACCGTCTGATTTCATTAGCATGTCCTTCACAATTAGTGATGGTGAATATTTTTCTTACCCCTGTTAGCCATTTGCAGGCCTTAAAAAATCTATTTAGGTCTAGTGCTCACTTTCTAATTATTTGTTTGCTATCAAGTTTTGTATGTTCTGGCTGTCAACTCCTTGCCAATTGTACATGCTGTTGATATTTTTTTCCCTCTCCATCGGCTGCTTCTTTCACTTTCTGATCTGCCCTGAAATCTTTGAGTGTGGCGCCTTCTCATGAACTCATCTTTCTCTTTTGCTTCCTATGATTTGGGGATTTTATGCCAAATAATCTTTTCCCATTCTGATGGCCTATGGTTGCTTCTAGTAAGTTTACAGTTTCAGTTCTTACATGCAACTCTTTAGTCCAGTGGTTCTCAACCTTGTGGTGATATTTTGTTTGCACTCTACAAATAAAGCTTGCCTGGAGATCAGAGTGCAGAGCTAGCCATTAGAGGCCAGGCAGTGGTGGCACACACCTTTAATCCCAGCACTTGGGAAGAGGAGACAGGAAGTGATATGGCTGGGCAGAGAGAGGAAGTGATAAGGTGGGGTGGAGACAGGAGCTTGGCCCTTTCGGGCTGAGGATTTGGTAGAGGTAAGAAGGCTCTTTAGTGGCTGCTCCTTTTCTTCTCTGATCTTTCAGCATTTACCCTGATATCTGACTGCAGGTTTTTATTATTAAGACCAATTAGAATTTGTGCTACACAATCTTCCTAATGCTGTGACCCTTTAATACAGTTCCTCATGTGGTGGTGACCCCAACCATAAAATTATTTTCATTGCTACTTCATAATCATAATTTTTCTACTGTTATGAATTTTAATGTAAATGTTTTTGGGGATAGAAGTTTGCCTATAGTTTGAGAACTGCTGCTTTAGTCCATTCTGAGTAGATTTTGCTAGATTTAGTAGATTGGAGAGAGATTAAAACCATTTCTTTCCATTGTCTATGGACATACTGTTTTTCAGTAGCAATTATTAGGAAGACTGTCCTTTCTCCAGTTCACATCCTTACTACCTTTGTCCAGCCAGTGGACTAGATGTGTATGTTTCCCACCAATTTCTGCTCTTTTCCATTGATCTGTGTGGTCTTATTCCAGAGCCATGCTACTTTGACTAATTCAACTTCCTAGTATATTTTGAAGTCAAATATAATTCCCTTAGCTCTGTTTTGTTTGCTCAATATGACCTTGGCTATCTCTTTTGGTCCATACACATTTGAGGTTTTTTTGTTTTGTTTTGTTTTTTGTTTTTTTTTGCTGCCGTGAAGAATGCCTTTGGTATTTTGATAGTGGTTACATTTAATCACAGATCATTTCTGACAGTGTGGGCATTTAAGTAGTTTTGATTCTTCCAACACAGGAATATTGGGGGTGGAAACTTTGTGGTTTTCTTTTGTGTGTGTGTCCTCTTTAATTTCTTCCACCAGTGTTTCTATAATTTTCACAGCAGGTATCTTTTCCACCTCTGGTTCAGTTTAATCGTACACATTGTATTTATTGCTTTGTCTCTGTTGTGAGTGAGGCTGCTGTACTGATCCTTGCTTTATATGTCTTGCTGTTGGAGGGTAGCAATGCTACTGAGTTGTCCACATTAACTTTTGTGTCTTATAAGTTTGCTGAGTGGACTCTGGGTCTGTCTGTCTGTCTGTCTATACGCTCGTGCAGTCTACACACAGTGACTAGGATGTCTTTTGCCATTGAATGTCTGTCCCCTCTCTCTTCTTTTTGTTTGATTGCTCTGGGTGGTGGCTAGTCTTGGTTGACAACTTGCATACACCTGGAGTTAACCAAAACTCATGCAGCTGGGTTCACCTGTGAGAGATTTTCCTTAATAAATTCACTGGAAGTGGGAAGACCCACCTTTATTCCAGATCTTATGATGTGAGATGATCCACCTTTAATCTGGGCCACACCTTCTGGTGGCAGCCTATATAAAGGACATGGAAGAAGGAAGCTATTTTTCTTTGCCCATTTGCCACTTTTTTCCACTGGCATTAAAGCCTTCCTCTTCAGGATTCAGGTGTGTACTACTAGCTGAGACATCCAGCCTTGTGGACTGAACACCTACAGGATTCTTGGAGCTTCCATTGGCAGACAGCCATTGTTGGACTAGTTTGACCACAGTCTGTAAGTCACTCTAAAAAATTCCGAATATGTATATTTGTCCTCTCAGTTCTGTTCCTTTAGAGAACTCTGACTAATACACCTGTTTAGAACTTCCAGCACTATCATGAATAAAAGTGTGAAAGTAGCATTCTCTGCTTCCTTCCAGCCGGCGGTGAGGACACTGCTAGCTCTTTTCATCCTAGAGTCTTAGCTGGTGTCTTACCATAAATGGCCCTTACAACGCCTAACTTATCAAGTGTTTTTTTTTTTTCTTTTTTCCCCCTCACCCCTTATCAAGTGTCATGAAAGCATATTGATTCTTTTTTTTTAACTTAAGAGTTGATAATTTTATTTGTACATGTTATAACACAAAGGAAAAGTTCACTATTTGTCACACTTTCCCTCCTTTAAAAGGATCCTGCCTTGCGCAGCATCTTGCATATGGTGGGCAAGCACTCTATCATGGAGTCTTTGTTTCTCTTTGACAGCAGGTGGATGCAAGTTGTCCTTGTCACGTTGTTAGGAAGGACCTAGTTATAGCACCATGGCCTTACCAGTGGAGTAGGACAGATAGCACCATGCAGACCAAAGAGACTGCCCTCCATCCTTACTGCCATGGCTGACTAGCTATCATCATGAGATAGGGGAGTTCTCATGACTGGCAGCCCATTCATCATTGTCATGCAGTCGGCCATGGGTAGAGGACCAGAAAGTGCAGCCATTGCTGCTATGGGAGGTGAAGGCATGAAGGGAGTGGGAGGCATCGTTCATGTTGAAAGGCAGCCATCCTTGCCTTCCTTGTTCATGGGTTCCTCAGCTGGTTCTTCTGCCCACTTCACAGTCTGAATTTCTCTGTCTTTCTTATGGATGCACACAGGGCATGATGAATGTCACAGTACCGATAACATCGTTTTGTGCCAGATGGCAATCCTTAAAAACAAACAAACAAACAAACAACCAGTCCTGCTGCTGTGTTTCCCAGACTGACCTGGGTCACCTGATTCTCTCACCCCAATTTTTCCAGTGTTGGAGTTACAGGTGTGCACTGCCCTACCTGACAGGGATATTGAATTTTATCAAATGCTGTTGAAATGATCTGTTGAAATGATCATGTGTTTTGTCTTTCACTCTGTAGCTATAGATTTGTGAATGGGAATACTTTTTTAAATGTGATGTTTAAATCAATTTGCTAGTATTAATATTTGGCTAGGGATTTTTTTCACCATGTTCATCAAGGCTATTGGCCTCCCTTTCCTCTCTCCCTCCATCCCTCCTCCCTTCTTTTTCTTATGCCCTTTTCAGGTTTTTAGGATTAGGGTATTGCTGACATCATGGAGTATGTTTGGAAGACTGCCTCCTTCTCTGTTTTATTTTATTTTATTATTTTTAAAGATTTATTTATTTATTATGTGTACAGCATGTATGCCTGCAGGCCAGAAGAGGGCACCAGCTCTCATTACAGATGGTTGTGAGCCACCATGTGGTTGCTGGGAATTGAACTCAGGACCTCTGGAAAAGCAGTCAGTGCTCTTAACCTCTGAGCCATCTCTCCAGCCCTTATTTTATTTTTTAACAACTTAAGGAGAATGGGAATTAGCTCATCAGTGATGCCTAGCCTTGGATTTTCTTGATGGGAGACTCTTTGTTACTGACAGTCTTGTAACTGCTCTGTCCAGGTGTTCTGTCTCATTGTGATTTAATCTCGGTAGTAAAGTGATGCTCTTGCAAGTCTTTGGGTTAGAGAATAATAAAACAGGAGTTTGGGAGAGCTGTGCTGGTTGGGGTTTTGTTTTTATTTTTCAACTTGACACAAGCTAGAGTTATCTGGGCTGAACCTCGACTGAGAAACGCCTCCATCAGATTGATGGCAGGCAAGTCTGTGGGACAGTTTCTTGATCAGTAAATAATGTGAATGGGCCAAGCTCAATGCAGGTAATGCCAGCCCTGGGCAGGTGGGCCTGAATTATATACGTAAGCAGGCTGAGCCAGCCAAGAAGAGCAAGTCAGTAAGCAGTGTTCCTCTATGGTCTCTGAGTCAGCTCCTGCCTTCAGTTCCCTTGGTGATGGAGTGTCAACTGAGAATAAGCCAAGATAAACCTGTTGTGGTGTGTTCACCAGAGAAGACTGCTGGGACATGGGTTTAAGCCAATAGAAAGTCTTTATTAGCTGACTGGAGACTACCCTGGTGTTTAGGATCCCAGTGTAGCCCCGAGCCTTTCTCAGGGTGAACTTTTAAGCACACACAAAAAAACCCCAAAACGTGTTTTGGGTTGACATACTTCAGTTAACAAGAACGGTTGAGCCAGAGGCAGAACTACAGAAGCTTAAACAGCAAGGTTAGTACATTTAGAGACTTTCCCAGAACTATGGACTTTGATGGATTAGGCCTTTGTTTTAGTTTTGGAAGGTGATGCTGTATACTTGCTGAGTTTTACAGCTTGAATCATACTTTCATGGAGTCAGTTGTGCTAAGGTCTGGGGCCCTGTTACAAATGCTTTCTCCCCAAGTTTTGGTCATGGTGGTTATCATAGCAATAGAAACTATGACTAAGACAAGAGCTTTCATGAGATCATTAGAAAGAGGCAAGAGAGCTTCTGCAGGTGAGGTTAGCTAACACATTGGACAGAGCTAAACTGAAGGCCAGTGTAGAAGTACAGAAGACCCACAGGATAACTCAAAGCCATGGATGGTCAGAATCCAGTCTTTGTTCATTCTCTGTAAGTGCTAAGTGGTAACCCCTTTCCCACCTCTGTCCCATCACCGCTTTGTACCCTTCTCTAGAGGAACTCATGTCTGACTTTTGTCTGGGGTGCTTTGTGGGATGAAGGCATTGGGATGGTATCCAATGTGACTTGGCACCGGAAGCGCCGAGAACTAGGCCGATCCCAGGCTTTTTCAGAGGCCTGGTGGAAGGACAAAGGAGTTGAGCTCTATGTCCTTGCTAAGAGGCAGACTTGCCAAGGTCTGGGCTGGGGCTGGGGCTGGGGCCAGGGCCTCAAAGGAGTTAAGGGTTTGGTTCCGGAGAACTTGGCTTTTCCCCTTGTAGAGACTGGACTTACCACTGTGTCCTCAGGCTCTGGTGCCCTTGAGACATTCTGTGGTCCCCTTGTGGAACATTGCTTGATTGCTGAATTTCTTCTGTAAAAAAATGAATATAAGACTATAACTTCTTAATAAGCTTACTTGGCATAAGACATAGCTTATGCCAGACCTCCTGAGTCCACCTTTTCTATCTCCTTTATTTCTTCTTTTTTATATTAGATTCTACTATTGTTTTTAGATTTATTTATTTATTATGTACAGTGTTCTGCCTGCATGTATGCCTGCACACCAGAAGAGGGCGCCAGATCTCATTACAAATGGTGTGAGCCACCATGTGGTTACTGGGAATTGAATTCAGGACCTCTGGAAGAGCAGCCAATATTCTTAACCTCTGAGCCATCTCTCCAACCCCTCTCCTTTATTTCTGGTCCTTTGGACCTCCCTCCTCAGGGCCCTGTCACTGAAGAGTGATCCGCTGGTCTAGGTCAAGAACGGTGCAAGCAGGATCAAGGTTCAGAAGAGCACTTGAGCATTAGGTGTTAGATAGTAGCTGGAGCTGGAGTTGGTAAGAAGACACATAGCTGGGACTTAGACTCAATTACAGCCCAGCAAACACCGTGTTGTTAAACACTAACTCCTCTGGCACAGTAGCCCCCCTTCTCATTCTTCTTGCCATTGTTAGCTCTGGGACAGCATCAGTGCTACTCTCTAACTAGCTTAGACCCTGAGGCATGCAGAGATTTCCCAGCCTCACTTATTCCTGCTCCCTTATCCTGTACCACTGCAGAACTCTCCATTCGAAGGTTTCATGGCATTTCACTTCATATATTGTAGGACATTTTGAATCACTCTTACCCACTAAACAAAAATCTGTATTGTGATAGACAGTTTTCTTGGTGGCAGCATCCAACACTAGGAATGGACCTGCAGGGTGCTTGGAACACAGTAAGCCCTATTTTCCTTAAAAAATAGAAGTACCTCTAATTTAAAGCAAAATGAAGTTACTAAAGCCCAGAATCCCTCTTCTCTTAGACTGCCATTCTCTGTCCATCCCTGAGGAGAGGAACGTGGAACTCTTTCTGGAGATGCTAACTGTGTCAGCACTCCTCAGAGAAGTGGTCCCATCTGCCAACTTCCTTCTTGCACAAGGAGGCTTCTGACTGTAAGAAAAAGGCTCTTGGAGGACTGCCTGTGGTTTGAAAGAGAAACATCTTCATTGTCTAAGAGAAAGATGAAGTAAGAACCAAAAAAAACAAAAAACAAAAACAAAAACCAAAAAACAATAGCAGTAAAGAAACCAGAACCCCAGAAAATGTTAAAAGGGGCGGGGGGGAATGACAGGCAACAGTTCAATAATATGCTCAGAGATGTTAGATAATATTAGAGGCTGTCAAAGGAAATATATAAAAATCCCTGAGAGATGTAACTTTGGGAAATTAAAAGATGTAATAAGACCTAGGTCCTCTGCATATATTGTTCCCGTGGGACTCCTAACAGTAGGAATGGGGGTGTCTCTGACTCTTTTGCCTGCTCTTGGGACCATTTTTCCCTATTAGGCTGCCTCATCCAGCCTTGCTATGAGGGTATGGGCCTAGTCTCATTGTTATTTGTTATGTCATGTGTGGTTGATATCCCTAGGAGGCCCATTCTTTTTTGAAGGGAAATGGAAGAGGAATAGATCTGGGAGAAAGAGGAGGTGGGGGAGGACTGGGAGGAGAGAAGGAAGGGAAACTGTGGTTGGGATGTAATTTATGAAAGAAGAACAAAGAAAAAAGATATAATTAATTAGACACTAAGACTAAAATGGAAAGTTCTACAGAAGGGCACACTGAGGAGAGATTGACAGGAGAGCACAGATAAGGCCAGAGTGTGGTTCCAGAAGGTCTAGGATACAAGCAACCAAATCTCAGTGAGCAGCAGAGAATCTGGAACCAGCAGTGAATCCCACAGGGGATTTGGGAATGAGAGGGGTGAGCACAGGATGTGAGGGATCTGTCTGTGAACTGTGTTGTGAACTGAGCAGCACACTGGGTGTGGATGGTGGAGAGAGAACGCAGAATCTGCAGATAATGCCTAACTCCAGAAACATGGACAAGTTAGAAACCACTGCAGGTGGACTCTCCAGAAATAAGGGAGTAAGATCTTTGGAAAAGGGAAGGAGTGGGAGTTTGCTGCCTACGAAGACCCGATCTAAAATGCCCTCCAAACTTGCAGCTTTCATCATGCCATCAAATTAAATACGCAATCTCATCATTAAAACAACACACGTGCATTAGTTGGAGGCAGTGTCTACTTTAATTCAGCACACATGCAATCCACAAACATTTGGTATTCAACTACAAATATTTTCATATTGAGGAAAAATAATCTGTTTGAGAATCACTGACAGTTCAGGAATATAAAACCCTTACTCAACTGGGTGATTTAAAAGATTTCCATGAAAAATTTTAAGATAGGCAACTCCTGCCTCATTTACAGACTAAGAAGCCAGCCTCATATGAGAGGACTACAACTAATGGATTGCAAGATTCAGCAAAAATACCCAGGCAGGTGGACAAAACCAGGATCATTAGTTAAATTGGAATTCTAGTGAGACAATTACTTTTTTAATCCAAGTATGTCCCCACCACTAAATGAGACATAATTACCCTATAATAGTATTCATTATTTATTGGAGATCAATAAATGTAGCAGTCATAATAGGGTTTGAGAGGAAATTATTGGATCTTTTTTTTTTTTTTTTTTTTTTTTTTGACTAGCCCAACTGTCAACCATGAACTATTTAAACCTGCTTGGAATCTGCCTCTCTTTTCAGATTCTACCAAGTTTCAGTGTTAGTGAGTTCTATAAAATGACCAACCTTTTTCAACACCGGAAGAGTGAGCCCATCTCTACTGTTCTGGTATAGTTTTTCAGTTACAGGATAATGGTCAAAACACTGACTCAGATGGACACCTTAGGGATAAATTTAGCTGAATATCTGGTAAGCAAGCCCAATCTTCCTTTCCCTTCAGTGGGAAGGAAACGTGAAGTGAGATGGGAATCTGAATGTCAACCAGACACTTGGTAGAGGGTGGTAACCTTGTCCCCTGCTGTCAGACACAAAGTCGCTCTTGTCTTCCCTTTGAACTTAGGTCCAGTTGACTTAATAGTCAGGGCTGTCACCTGTCAAGCTTTCCTCTCTGTCAATTTTTTTGCTAGAATTATTTTCTAGGACTGCTTTCACCTTTGATATAGTTGAAGAATAATTTTTTCCCCTTCATTGGCAATTGGATGGTCAGGGCTGGTATTTGCAGTTTCCAAATTCTTTCCAGAATTCAATTCTTCAAACAGCTTGAAGAAATAAATGAAGCCATCAAGTGGTCAGTTGTGTGTCTCTGTTTTTCAATTATTTCCAGCATGGTAAAACAAAACCAAAATCTAACATGGACTTGGGAGTCTCCAAGTTTGAGCCTCATAATCAGTGTTTTCAGTCTCCACAGCAAAGCTTTCTGAGACCTGATGTGCCCCATGAGAGTGGCCGTCAGGGCTCCTGCTGTAATTAGCCCCTTCTCGCTTTAAAAGGCAGAACAACTTTCTCCCTATAATTCTCATCTTTCATTTTCCATCTTTATCCAGACATGTCAATATAGTTCTCTGTCCTGGGACTATTGACTTCTGAAAGCATTTTGTAGCTTTTGCAGTCTCTCTCTCTCTCTCTCTCTCTCTCTCTCTCTCTCTCTCCAGTTGGTCTGTTTTAGTTACTTTATTCACCTTCTCATAGTTTATCACAAATTACAAAGAACCAAAACCAAGAGCCCCCTCCACAGTTCTGAAGATAGCGTGGTATTTGTGGAAAGAATCATATCATATAGATCCAAATCTAAATTCTGGCTCCATGCTTTTCTGTCTACATAATCAAGACTAAGGTACTTGGGCTCTTCCTTCCCATTTCCTTAGCTGTAAAAAATAGCAACAATAAAACCTACTGTGTAGATGGTTCTAAATAAGATGAGAGCCAAGTGTGTATTGTAAGGCTGACCCATGCAGGTCCCAGAGTGAAAATAGCCATTCAGTAAGTACTTCTGCACAAAAATACCATGATCTTTGTCAATTCCAGACTGTCATCTAAACACACAGTGTTGTCGGGAAGTATCTCAGCTTTATACAAATGTACTGTGTCAAGCCCAAGGCCTTATTGCTGGATACACAGTGTTCAGAAGCCAAGATTTTGGTGCTGTTTAGCTCTTTCTGGTACCTTCACACACTAGTCAGGTGATGACCTCATGACCCCAACAGGGAGGAAGATCTTTTGAAAAGCAACTCCCTCTCAAGACCAACCTCCAAAGTTCTCCACTCTGTGTTTCTGTTTTAGAAAGTGGGAAGCAGATTGTTTTTCAAATCTGACTTGTGTTCCTGTTAGCTCTTGAAACTTTTCCCATTACAGAATGCCTCCCTCAGGACTTTCTTGCCTCACAGGAATGGGAAAAAAATAATAATCACTTCAAAATAGAAGATCAATGACGCAGTTGGCACTTTGAATGAGGCGTTATCAGGTGTGGAGGTTTGAGTGAGAATGGCCCCCACTGGCCCATTTGTTTGAATGTTTGGTCCCCAGTTGGTGGAACTCCTTGGTAAGGATTAGGAGGTGTGTCTTGTTGGAGGAGGTGTGTCACCAGTGGTGAGCTCTGAGGTTTCATGGGACAATGCCATCCCCAGCATTTCTTTCTCTGCTTCATGGATGTGTCTCAAGATCTGAACTCTGAGCTACTGCTCCAGGGCAATGTTTACATGCTGCCATGCTCCCTGCCATGATGGTCATGGATTTTAACCCTCTGAAATGTAAGCTCCAAATAAAATCTCCTATGAGTCACCTTGATCATGATGTTTTGCCATAGCAATAGGAAAATAATTAAGACAGTGGCATGCCACGTTTGGTTTGGAATTGTGAGAATATTTGATGCGACTGCTTAGCATGGGAAGTGCTACACTGAATTAAAAAACAAGGAATTACTAGGCAGTGTAGACACCTGGTAAGTGATACAAAGCTTGAAGAGTGTGGCTACAGCAACATTGAAGCCTGGTTGAGTTTCCACATGGTTTTGCTGAAGCACATTAAGAGACTGCGGAGATATGGGCATATTTCTGCCACGTGCCACAGAGAAATGACATTAGCAAAGTTCTTGAAAGTGGCAGGAAGGCATTTATCCAGAGGCTCAGCATAGTTTTGGTATCTCTGGCATAGAAGCTAGTGAGTTATGGTAACTCTTCCTAAGTGCTCATCTTTGGAAGGATTTGTCCTAAGTGCAGAACTAAGTAGAACACCATAGCTGTGTTCCCAGAGGAAACTCCCCAGCTCTCAGAACCTGTCTGATGTCAGAGAACAGCATGGACAGTCTTCATTGTAGCCCCCAGGGCCTGCAGAGATGGCTCAACCAATAGAGTGCATGCCATGCAAGTGGGAAAAGAGAGGCATCCACAGGACCCACATAAACAGCTTGTTACCCAGCACTGGGTAGAAGGGAGTGTAGAGACAGGAGATCCCTGATGCTCAGTGGCCAGCCAGCCTAACCTAACCAACAAGCTTCAGGTTCAGTGAGACTTCTATATCAAAAAAATAAACATGGAGTGCCACCAAGGAAAGATGCCCAATGCCAACCTCTACACACATGAACACACAACAGCACATATCTGTACACAACCATACTAACAAGTACTTACAACCTAGTTACCCCCCCCCCAACACACACACCAGAAAAATCAGAATCAGCATTGTATTTGGTCATTAACGTATCTAGGCCAAGGGTCAATCATAATTAGTTTAAACTATGACTTTTGCCACCTAGCTTTGTTCTATGAGAGCCACTGACAAAGTTCTGACTTGAAGTCTGCAAAGCAGAGCTTGTCAGTATCTACCTTTATCTGTTCGGGAATATAGATGTGATGCCAGGAGCTACAGCAGTCATCCTGTAACCATGAGGCAACAAACATGGAGACAAGAAATCAAAGACTGAAGCTAACTGTCACAATCAAAGTTTACAATTATCTCCATGGACACATCCTGTGTAAAGCAAAGCAAGAGGTAGGATGGAGGGTTCTGCTGTTTCAAATGCCAAGCAGTCGCAATTGACAAGTTTGTTATTGGCCGTTGTTGGTCATCAACAACAGGTCAGATGTTGAGTCTTCTTTTGCCTTTTCCCTTGTATGATTCTAATTTCCTAATTCTTACTTCTTTGGATTAACCTTCCAAACTCTTTTCACTCTATTTCCCTTGGTACCTATGTGATAGCTCAGTGAGTAGAGAAGTCAGCATGTTGAATCTAGAAAATCTTGACCTCATTACCATGTCTTTGTGGCATGGCCAACAGTGTTTCATCAGCTGTCAAATGAGAGAAGATGATAATCACACCAGTAATGATGATACTAATAATGGCTGACATCTGTTGCTCATTGTGAAGTCAATTCTTGATTGTCAACTTGCCTGCATCTGGAATTAACTAAAACCCCAAAATGGAGGAGCATACCTGTGAGGGAATTTTTCTTAATTTGAAGTGAGAAGATCTACTTCTAATCTGGATCTTGGATGTGGGAAGACACACCTTTAATCCGGATCTTTTGAGCTGGGAAAACCCACCTCTCATCTGGGCCACACCGTCTACTGGAAGTCTACATAAGGACATGAAAGAAGGAAGCTTTTGCCCTTTGCCTGCTTGTTCTCACCTTGCTAGCAAGTCTGTCCCTTCACAGGCATTAGAGCCTACCTCTTTGGGGTTCTGGTGTATACTAAAGACCAGCTGAGACATCCAGCTTCATGGACAGAACAGCTGCTGACTTCATGGACAGTCCAATTCTTGGACTTTCTATTGGTAGACAGCCATTGTTGGACTAGCTGGACCACAGCCTGTAAGTCATTCTAACACACCCCACATATACACATATATATCATATATATTATATATTCATTCTGCAGTTCTGTTACTCTAGAGAACCCTGACTAACACTCCAATTTATGGAATTAAACAGTGGGCTAAAGAAACTCATGGATATTATCCCAGTGTTCTCACAACAGGTATAAGGTAGGTATTCATTTTTTTAAATTGATAGATAGTAAAACTGAATTTTAGATGGCTAAGTAGCTTGTCTGAAGTTATGTGACTTTGACCTTACATCTTCAGGCACATTCAATGTCCGTGCCAGCCTGCCTCGGAAAGTCCCTCAGTGATTCTGATCTCCTGGCAATCATACTCTTGTGAGCTGACCTCCTGGTTCTGGCTTTCATATGTGTGACAAAAAACATACAGTCTCTCCCCCTCCCGCCCCCACCTCCCCTCCTCTCCTGTCTTTTCCTCTCCTCTCCCTTCTCTCTTATTTTCTGGGGGTGACTAGCTGTCATCTTCTGTGCTTCCAGAAGGCGTGGGAAGAAGCCCAGACAGCCAGGGGCTGGGGTTGGAGCACTCTTACACAAGTGGGTTTTGCCTCCAGTCCAGCTTCCAGCGGCTACAAGACAGTGTTCAGGTCCACTTGGCCTTCTGGCTGTACTTCTCCTACAGTTCTTTCTCTGTTCCTTTCTGGCTCCATGGAAAGACTGTTGGATTGCAAAGAAGAAAAGCCGAATGCAATCTGTTCCAGAAGGAAGGAAAATTTCCAGGCTGGTGTAAGAGAAAAGTCAGAGAGCTTCAGATGCCATCTGACCTGGAAGTCCATGACATCATTACATGTATGCTTATTTCTGGGATCTGCTTGGCTCGAATTCCCCTCTAAGTGGTGACTTCATCTTAGTTGTTTTTGTTTTTTTGTTTTTTTTTTTTCAAGAGGTGGAGATGACCAGTGCCATTCAAGTTTCCAACAATCTAGGAATCAGAATATGCGTGTATTTTCCCACACTCCAAGTCTAGTCCTGAGGATTGGGAAGGGGCTAGGTTACCTGCCAAGAAGAGGTTAGTGATTGTCTTGTGACATCCATTCTCACCCTCTTTTGTGTGTGTGTGTGTGTGTGTGTGTGTGTGTGTGTGTGTGTGTGTGTATGTGTGTGTGTAAGTGTAAAAGTCTGCATGTATGCATATGGGAGTGAGACCACACACCACGCTGGTGGCCTTTGGCAGTTCTTTAAATGAAAATGGAATTCTGCTGACAGAGAGAGAAGTACAGAAAACCACTGTTAACTTTTCACTAATTTCTTTTCTCTGTTACTCATATTCTGTTTTCAAAACTCATGATCAATTGTATCTGCAATTCAAGGACTGCCATTGATTTTCAGTGGTCTAAACAAAACAAAAATCAGGAGGTTTCCACATTTTGGAGAATGCTATTACTCAGCTGATGATTGGTGGCTGCTCTGGGGGGCCTTCAGAAGAATGAGGAAAGATTGGGGTTCGTTCCTCTCAGTGGTTGTTGGGTTTTGTAAGTAGGAGTTGTTGATTCTCCCTCCTAAAAGATATACCTGGAGCATGTCAGTCACCTGAATGTCTTTAATCACCCCAGCACCAAGAATTAAACCATTTTCACAGTGAATCCTGAGTGTGCCATTAACCAAGAAGAATATGGGGCAAGGACCAGATTAGAAAAATGTGGAAATGCCTCTTACTAGAAAGAATAAACTACCTCAATGGTACAAAATATAAGTTTAGGGGACACTTGGAGAGGCAAACTGAGAAAGAGTCCACACCCCCCAACTTTATTTGCTTGTATTGAATTTCATTGTTTGTCTTCCCCTTTGAATTCAAAGGTGAGACAGTGTTATATTTTGGATCTCAAGTGTCCCTTAAGGACTTACATGCTAAAGACTTGGTCTGGAGCTGATAACACAAATTGGAGCTGGTAAAATCTTACAGAGGTGGGGCATTTTAGAAGGAAGTGAGGTTCCTGGACCTCAGCCCCTTCTCATTCCTCTGTGTTTCAGCCACCAAAAGGCAAGCAGTTTTGTTAAATGCTCCACAGTCGTCTGCCTTTCCACAGGCCTTCAAAACAATGGAGCCAACTGGCCATGGACTAAAACCTCTCAAGCCATGAGCTAGAATAAAGTTTTCTTTCTGTAAGTTGATTCTGTCACAGCAACCAGAAACCAAGTGAGATATGCAATATACTGAGAAGTTGCTTTGAACACGTGTCCTTGGGCAGGGGTTGGGAGCAATGACAAAAGTGGTTTTTTGCTTGCCTTTTGTTCACTGGCATCCTGAAGAGATCCTTCTATCCGACCCACTGAAATAAATTGCTACAAAATGGCATTGCTTCCCAGCACTCCTTCCCTTCAACAGAAAAACAGTGTAGTGGATTTCAAAAGGCATTGCCCTTGAACTTTCCGAAAAGAGTTAAAAAATAAATGTGTCTTTGAGAGAGGCCGGCATTTGCATTCAAAGCACACAGAAGTCGGTGGAAGAAGGCTGGAAGAGTGCTGTATGGAAGAGAGAACAAAACAACAGTGCAGAAGGCCGACAACGGGAGGAAACTGCTGCCAATGGCTAGTGCTTCTGTTTGCATAAGCACTCTTGCTAGGTGCATTGTTTCAACTGAGTATTTTATAATATGTCACCTTGGGCTGTATCACACATCAGTCAGAGCTAAGAGCCTTTGCTCAGTGTCTCTTTTCTATTGTTGGAGGAACAATGTGCTTCAAACACTTGTCTAAACAAAGTTTATAGCTGCTTCAGGCAGGAGCAATGGCTGCTGGGATATTCTACTAGGAAAGGGGGTGAGTGGGGGAAATGGCTTCAATGCATATTAATTGCTAGCTTGGAGTAAACGCTTACTTGGTGTTGAGTGACTTTGAATGCTGTTGGGCGTGTCTGGCCTAGGTGCCACACATCTCTGCTGACTGACTAGGATCATGTGGTGAAAGAGATAGCTTCATTTGGACTGAGCTGGCTGCTGCATCTCCACAGCCCTCAGCTCTGGTGGTTTTCACAGGCCTAGAGACTGCTTCCTGAGCACTAAGTTTGCTGCACATGTTTCCGGAGTGGAATTTTTACTTGTAGTGAGTCTTTGCCAAGAGTGTATCAAGACTCCTGGACAGCCTGCTGTGAGCCTGTGTCGACAACACAAAGAGAACCTTTGAATCTGCAGCACATGGAGAGCGCTTACTGTCTCCTTGACAGTGGTTGAGGGCCTGGGACGACCATGATCTTGGAGAACAGGGGTGGTTATTAATGGGCAGCTTAGCATGCTTGGGATGGGGAGCAGGATTGATTAGGAGAATTGAGCCACGGATGTCATTAGTGTAGGATGATCAAGATACTTTTTTACAGAATAGGCTACAGCCCACAGTTTATTTATTATTTCTTTTTGTGCTAAGGTCTCATGTAGTCCAGGCTAGCCTCAAACTGAGGATGATTTTAAACTTCTGAACCTATTTCCTCTATCTCCTGAATGCTGAGATTATAGCAGCACGCCACCAAGTCCATTGTATGCAATGCTGGGAATTGAACCCAGGACTTCATGAATGCTAGATAAGTACTCTTCCAACAAAGCTACATCTTTAGTCCAACCAAGAGATTCTAATGGCTTATGTTAGTGTTGGAGTGGCCTTGATGTCTGTGCAGACTTTGTACTTCGAGGCAGGAGATTGCACCCTAGTGAACACCTCCCTGTGGAGTTACTACTGGTCCCTAATGAGCTAGTTCTGCAGGAAAAACAATCCGTGATTTCCACAGGAGACAAGACACTGTCAATCTGAATGTTGTGGTTCTAGAGATGGGGATGCAGTCAACTCTATCCCGATGGCATGGTCCCCTACAACTGGGCCTTCTGAATTCCCTTCTTCTCTAGACTTACCGGGTTGCCACCAGCCTTTCTGAGTATGAAGTTCTGGGTGTGAGTTTTGAGGTGAACTTTCTGTCTCTGTAGGCAGTTCTGAAGTTGGACAGCTTAAGAATCCTTCTTGATGTAAAGTGTGGGGACTAGGGGTCAAGTCATACAAGGCTGACCCTTTTTTCCCTCAGACACATGAGCCAGGACACATTGTTTAACTTGTCACAGCTTAGTGTTGGCATGTATCACATGATAAAATAGTCTTCCTTGTCTCCTGACCTGTGAGTGAAGCTTGATATTGGGAGGAACTCTGCCTAAGACCTGGAACACAGCTAATACCTGTAAAGTTGACTATTATTTGAAGCTGAGGCTGTGGTCCTTAGAAGCCAGATATGTCTACATCTTTTCTGTCCATCAAACCCCAGAACTATGACAGTAATGACAGTAGCTAAGGGTTATTGAATGTTTAGCTCAGACCAGAAAACATAAAGTTCTTCCATTTACTATCTCCATACAAATATTCCCTAAAGCAGGAGGTTTTATTGTCCCATGTGAAAGAAATGTTCAGAGGGCTTGGGGTATGGCTCAGTGGATAAAGCACTTGTTTCTTAAGCATGAGGACTGGTGTTCAGATCCCCAGCATCCATATAAATGCTGAGTGGCACTGGGGTCTGCTTGTAATCCTGGAGTTCAGGAGCAGAAAGAGAGGTACCTAGGCAAACTAGTTAGCTAAATTAATTAAATTGACAAACTCAGAGTTCACAGAAGGAGTTTGCATCAATAAATAAGGTGGACAACATGGAGGAAAACACTTGGCATCAACCTATGGCTTCTACAAGTGTGCATGCGTGTGCACACGTATGTCCTGCATCTACACCCATATATGCTACCACACATGCAAATATGCATACACATAATATACATATGTAAGCACACACCATATGCACACACACACACACACACACACACACACACACACACACACACAGAGGTAAACACAAAAAAGTAAAGCAGTGACCTGGAGTCTTGTCCCTTCAAGCTGGCAAGTGACCAAGACTACACTGGTTGTGTCTGTCTGAGCTCTGAACTTTCAGACCTGAAAACTATTGCTTTTGATCCCAGTTGGGTATCTTCCCTCTAGATGAAGAACTTCTAGAGATTTCCAAACCACAGATTCTTTCAATACCGTTGAGTCTTCTCTGCATCGGTATCAGACAAATTCTTGTTACTATTTGTTTTGTATGGTGAGGAATGCTTCCTCCAAAGTCATGTAGCTCTTCTGCATCTGCTGAGAGTCAGTGTCCTTGAGCATGATCTGCCTGTTTCATGTGACTGTGCCCTTGAATGAATGATTTGTCCTGTTCCGTCTGTACAAACAATGAGGGTGCTTCAGGGTCCTCCTTCAGCCTCCTCCAGGCTCTGCTTCGTGCTGGTGGTTCAGTGACATGTGCAGATGCCCGTGAACTCCTTTGATGGGAACAAGCTGACCTGATTTGAGTTCACTCAGGACTTTCCCTCTGAAATGTCTTTGTTTGGAGTTTGGCTGTGTTCCTCGTTCTAGAACACTGGACATTTTTCATTCTTAGCTGTATTCTTGGTCTGTCTGGGAGCCTTGGAGAGGAGAATGCTCAAGTAGGCGTGGCATGCCGCTCTCTAACCTAGCGGGTCCGCCCCCATTTCCTTGGTTTCCCCAGGAGACTGCTATTAAAGTACTCTGACTTGAGCATTGTTTTTCAATGCAGACATTTCAAAATTGTCTGTTGTCCCAGGGTGGCCAATGTCTTTGCTGCAGTCTCAGTTTTGCAGGGTTTGGAGGCCTTTGCTGCAGTCTCCTATCACTGCAGGGTTTGGAGGCCTTTGCTGCAGACTCACAGCTCTGCAGGGTTTGGAGGCCTTTGCTGCAGACTCACAGCTCTGCAGGGTTTGGAGGCCTTTGCTGCAGACTCACAGCACTGCAGGGTTTGGAGGCCTTTGCTGCAGACTCACAGCACTGCAGGGTTTGGAGGCCTTTGCTGCAGTCTGATGGTGCTGCAGGGTTTGGAGGCCTTTGCTGCAGTCTGATGGTGCTGCAGGGTTTGGAGGCCTTTGCTGCAGTCTGATGGTGCTGCAGGTAGGGTTTGGAGGCCTTTGATGCAGTCTCCTATCTCTGCAGGGTTTGGAGGCCTTTGCTGCAGACTCACAGCGCTGTGCTTCTTTGTGTGCTTGTCTGACTACCATCTTTCCCCAAACCCAGATGCACATCTCCTTTTCATACTTTGTCATTGCTAGAATCCTATCAAAGAGCTAGGCACTTAGTCGGTACTCGGTACATATTTGGTTTCATCATTTGAATATTTGCAGAGAATGATTAAAGACAGAAATATAACTCAAGCTGGCTTTATTGTGAGAAGTGATTAGTGACATAGGAGTAAAACTTCCGGTGTGTGCACTCAGGATGGATGCAGGAATGACTGCGTTTGCATGGTACAGCAGCATTGACTAAGATCTGACTTCCATCTCTCAGTGCATTTTACCCTGTTGCCATCATCTAAGGCAGCCCATCACCTTGGGGTGACTAGTTGGTCACCGGCATAGGACAACACTCTCACAGGTGTGACATCTGAGTGTCTTTTTCTCAGCTTCCACCAGAGGACTTCAATAACACGCACAAGTGCATACAGCATTCCCAATCCCAGGCTGTTACTGGGATTACATGAATTCCCTAAGTTCTGGTCAGGATCTGGGGAAGGTGCAGGTGAGCCATATGACCTGAGAACGCAGTATGTGGTTTTCCCCTCTGGCAGCCTCAGATGGTTTTGGGGGTACCACTTGTGGTGACCTAGAATACCTCTAGGTCTGATAAGCATTTCTGAAGCCAAGAACTAGATATTCTTAGCAAGAAAAGCTAATAGTTTTGAGTAATCCAGGGCTCCCTAGGTTATCAGGAGAGACCCACAGAGACAAACTGAAGGCTTACTTCATTCCTAAATACGTCCCCATGGACTTCACAAGCTTTGGATTCTTATAGTGAAGGGAAGTCATCCATAATTTCAGGGGGGGTAGTCCAGAATGCTAGAAGCCCATCTCTAATGGAAAAGGAGCAATTCTCTAGAAAAAATCCTAATATTTAACCTTAGAAAATGAAGGGTTGCAAAACCAATGGAAGTGGAGGCTTGCTGTCTCAGGTTACATATAAATCCACGAGAACTTCTAAATTGTTTTGAAGCATTTCTTTGGCAGACAGATCTGAGTACACGCCATAGCAGGCACCTGGTGGTCAGAGCACCACTTGCAAGAGTAGACCCTCTCCTACCATGTGGGTTCCAGGGATTGAACTCAAGTTGTCAGGTTTGGTGGCAAGCACCCTTACCTGCTAAACTTTCTTGAAGGCCCCACCCATGAGAATTTTATTGGAATGTCACAACCTCAAGGAGAGAACTGGGCTATTGTTGTCATGGGAACTCTTAAGCTAGGTGAAAGATCTGGGATTTGAACTCAGTCAATCAGATATGATTTCCCAGGACTTTAAATCTTGACTTAGTGAGAAAACCTTGTCTTAGATGTTTGAAAAAGTTCCCATGGCAGTTGGTAGCAATGACAAGAGCCAGGTCTGACAAAGGGAGAACGTTGCTGTGCTTTCTACCTTGAGCAACATGGCCTCAGACACTTCCATTCCCAACCCCATCTTCTTTTTATCTACCCACTGGCCCCGAGCCCTCCATATCATGACAGTACATCATCCTTCCCAAAGGTGATCCATTTGGTCTTCCTTCACTCCAGCCAGGAATTCTAACTGTAACTGAATTTTCTAAATGAATAATTCTGAGTTAATATCCCTCTTGAAGAAAGTTTCCCCCTTAAGGTAAGCCCACTGGGCTGGGAACTGGGAGAATTGAATTTAATCCCTTTGTACTGTTCTATTGCTGTGAAGAGACATGACCAAGGCAACTCTTGTAAAAGAACACATTTAACTGGGGGCTGGCTTACAGTTTCAGAGGGCTAGTCCATTGTCATTACAGTCAGCAGCATGGCAGCAGGTATAGCAGACATGGGGAAGTAGTTGAGAGCTACATCCTGACCCACAGGCAGTGAGGAAGACAGTAGGCTTGGCATGGGCTTTTGAAAGTTCAGATCCCAGCTCCAGTGAGACACTTCCTTCAACAAGGCCACACCTCCTAATCCTTTCAAACAGTGCTACCCTCTGGTGACTGAGCATTCAGACATATGTGCCTATGGGAGGCATTCACATTCAAACTACCATAACCCCCCAACACCATAATCATGTACCTAGTTGCTTTTCAGTTTGTTATTAATGCCTGGCTTTGTTTTTTTACCTGTAAAACAAGGGTGGGAGAATTTTCTGCCTGTAGAGCTGTTGTGTCAGCCGGAGAGCATGGGAAAGCCTGAGAGACATAAATACCTTCTCAGTGACACACGTGAGATATAAATTGCACAGTGATTTGATTGAATTCTTCAGTATGGCAGCTAGGCTCCACCTCCATTCACTCACTGCATGTTAACTGCAGCTCTTAGGATTCATGAATTCCTTCTTAGAGAATTCACGAAATGTCCACTATGTGCCAGGTACTGGTCTTGATTAGTACTTTTATAAGGAATTTATTTTTTGCTGCTCAACTGTCATCTTCTGTCTCTAAAGATACTGCTCAGATCCCAGTGCCCACAGGAGGAGGGGCCACAGGTTGCAGGTGTCTCGCTTCTCTGTAAAGAGCCACCTTTCTCCCGTGAGAATCACCAAGGCAGGGAGCCTTCCCATCTTCAATGTCCTCTTCTTCCCAGGAAACATTTTCATCTACAGAAATGATCCTTTTTGGATAGACCTTGGAAGATGTGCCTCCGAGAAAGGGAGGGAAGAAGACCACGTTCAGCCACATTTGGTCTTTCATGTATGGATGGGTCAATAGAACCAGAAAGGGAGCAGATGGCTTAAAATATCACCTGACCTGGTGTTGCCTTTGGCAAAACAGGAAACCATGTGATTTCATAATAACATCAACAAAAAAAAAAAGAAAAAAAGAAAAGAAAACCAGTCTCTTATTAAATTAATGATTGTAGGTGCATGCCCTAAAAATGAAACTTCCCTGCCCTCTGCATTCCATCATCAACCATCTTGCATTTCAGCAGAAAGTGCATTTTTTTCCTCCAGAATATACAGAGAATCACTTATTCCTGCAAGCATCAAGAGTCAGTTTTGCTGAGAAACTTATCTGCCTTAAAATAGCTATGAATGACAATGTCTCCAAATGTTGCATCAGCTAATATCCAGCTGATTTCCTTGGAACTTTGGTGAGGTCTGAGGAGGAAATCCATTTTTAAAGCTGTCTATTGATTCCCAAGAGAACACAAAGGGAAGGTTTCCTCGCTGCGTATTCACTCTGGGCAATGAGGTGTGTGGACTGCCACTGCTTACACACAGGAGGGAGCACACAGCTCACAGCCAAAGCAGGCTTTTGTCTTTGTTCTGAGAAGCTGATTGTTTCACACTTGCTGGGTAAGCCTGTGCTGGGACTGTCTTTGGTTTCCCACTTGAAAGAAAACACTTGCAAACTAAGACCTGTTGAGATTCACAGATCTTGAGTCCTGAAAGGGCCTGTGGAGATCTCCAGATTCAGCCTCCCCATCTTGTCTCAGACACTGCAAATTGAGTACTAACAATCATGATGAATATCTTCAGCAATAGGAGTTTACCTTCGAGTTCTGGGAGGCAACCAAGGGCAATGGCAACAGCAACAGGCAATTCCTGGCTGCTGAAAGATGGAGATGAAGTTTTCTCCAGGGACGTGAGAGGTTGTCAAATGCCAAGTGGACAGCCATAAATACATACATACATACATACATATATATGTACACACACATGTGTATATATACATACAATACATACATGCATGCATATATATGAGCAACATTAAACAGGCTCAGTGGATTGTATTTTATATAATTACATACATACACACGTGTGCAGCAGTAATAATTAAAGAGGAAGAGGCCATGCATTTGAGAGGGAGTTGAGGGTGGGAAACACTGGAAGGTTTGGATGGGGAGAGGGTGGAGTAAAAGCGATGTAACTCCAGTACTCATTTATGAAATTCTCAGAAAATAAAACATAACATTGAAAAAGACGTTTTTCAGTACTTCAAAGTCCTTTCCCTGACATACATTCTCTATTCTTTTAAAACAAACCCATCATCTATGCATGTAAATGCCAGATTATAGAGACTACAGCAGTGTATGAGCCAAGGTCTTGGCCTTCCCTCCTTTATGGATTATCTTGTGTAATTTCATAGATTGCTTTCTAGAAAACGATGGAGTCAGACGGGAGAAGCAAATGCCACTCTCTGTAAGCCGTGTCTCCTGTGAGAGCAAACAGAGAAGAGGAGCCGGGGAAGTTAGAGTGGCTGAGTTTCCTGACAGGCTCAGTGAGCTTGATGACCTTGATGTTCATCCCATAGTTGTTATGGCAACAGGAAAGTGAAATTGCGGTTGCTAAGGGACACTGAGCTGAGGCAATCTCTATCACTACTGGTCATTCCACTCTGGGGCTCGGAAATCCACCTAACACAGGATGAGTCAGCCCTACACCTTTTAAAGGTTGACTTCAAATCAGGCTCCGGTCAGCAGTGTTTGTTTTAAAAGGAAGTCCTAAGCTTTTGAAATGGTTAGGACAGTTTTTTAAAAGTCTTAAACGGTTTCAAGGTGACGAAAATGTTCTAAAGGAAGGGGCGCGCCTGTCGCTGTGTCTGCCAGTCCCCTGAGGTGCCACAGCACCATTTCACTTACAAACAGATGATTTTTGAAGCAGGTAATGTATTCACAGTATAAATCTTCGCCCCTAGAAAGGTCAACCTAATTAGCAAGGAGAAAGCTCAAGCTACACCTGAAAATGACTAATGAGTCATTAAGTGGGACGTTTCCCTGCAGCATCCTGGGAGGACAGTCAGTGACATCAATGCCCATTTACCTGAGTGATGAGTCTCATCCCCCTTCACATTAGTCAAATTCCACAGCATGTGCAGAATGCCTTGTTGACCAATTAGTGTTGGGCACCATGGGTATCTCCTGCCCTGTAATAGACTAGGATGCCTCTGTGTTTCAGTTCTTGGTCAAGACCATATATTCATGACTCATTATTTCTCCATCTGGCATGCACTAATATACACACACCTATTCATATGTGCTTTTTGTGATGCTGAGGATTGAACCCAGGGTCTTGCCCATGCGAGGCTACTATAAATATTTATTAACGACTGTATGGGAAGCAGGGAGAGGCAGACTACTCTAGATCTGCATTCTGTGGATGAGCAAGTTTGTGTCGCTGTGTGTTGATATAAAACAAAATTACCTCTGCCCTTTGACCCCTCCTCCCTTGACCCCCCCCCCCCCGTTGCCCTTTCTGCTTTATTTCTTCAACTCTTTATGAGCATATTTTCTTTGCTAGGAAGCAGGAGAAAATGAGACTGTCCCTTTGTCCTTCCAGGACCATTTTCATATTGGGATCACTGACTTGTGGATAGCGACGACACAGTGTTCTTCCAATAAAAGTATGACAGATAAAGTGTGTCTAGAGAAGACTCAGAGCTTGTGGAGTGTGAGCTTCACTTTCAGAAGGGCTTCCTTGTGTAATATGCTCAACTGTAAGTGTGTGTGTGTATAGCTACTCTTTTCTCACAGGGTCCCAGGGAGTGCTTTACATGTACAATCTTAGTGACTTAACAGGTTCTTAGGGAAGAAAATGATGATAAAGGCAGATGTCCAAGCAATTTGGTGGGATAAAGCCTCTGCAAGATGACAAAGAATATAGCAGGAATAAGCAGTAAGAGCCTTTAGACCAATGCAGAGGTCTAATGTCGGTGAATGACGGGGCGTGGGAAGAGGGGAGGGCCCAAGCCTTTGAACATCCCACTGGGTTCCCAGGTGCAAAGAGCACGTGTAGAGGCATCCAGTGCCAGTGAGTTCTGTGCCACCACACGGTACTTCACATTGGAGAGTGTGCTTAGAACCTGGTGTGCTTTGCTGATGGCGGTTCCAGGTGCACCTGCTGTTGAGTCTGGCAGCTAACTGTGCAATCTGTGCAGCTCTCAATAAATAGATGGATGGACAGACGGGTAGGGAGATGAATGGGTGGATAGGTAGATGATTGATAGATAGGTAGATAGATAGACAGACAGAGACAGACAGACAGATGATGCTAAGGGGCCTGGCAATTTAGGAGATTAATAGGGAAGGAATTAACCTGACTTGATAGAAATTCTCAAGGGCTTTGAAATAGAACTACAAAGTATAAACTGCCTGTTAAGGCAGCATATGAACTAATGTGGAAAAGTATCTGGACATGCAGTACACATGCATCACTGTATTTGGTTGTCTTGGATACAACCCTATCTTATGCATGGCCACCTATTATTGTATAGCTCCTTTTGTGAAACCAAGGGAAGCTATACAGGCTGGAAATAGACTCTCTCTGGGAAGTGCCTTCGGGAACATCATCTTCAAGGGAGTGTGGAAAGCTGAATTAGCCAGAGAGTGAGCTGAAACTGCAGCTTTTCACCTGACCCCCAAAGAAGCTCCAAGGCTGGCATGGGCGTACAGTGATGTCTTCAATTGAGGAATAATAGTGATTCTCTGTAATCATGTACCAGCCAGCCATTGGATAAGGCTGTCCTGCTAGGAAGTATACCCTTAGATAGGGAAGGACAGTTCTTGGGAAAGGATGCCTATGTGAACTTCTAGCAAGCAGCATTTTGAGAGCTTGGAAAAAGAGCTTGCATCCTGAAAAGAAGACCCGACTGACCAGGAAGCCCTCCTGAAAGCTGACCTCATGCTCCACCCTGTTACGGTCCTTCTTAGTAACTGCTGCATATGTCATAACTATCAGAGTGCTCAGCACATGTGTCATAGATGTCCACAGTTCAATAATCCCAATGAAATCATGATCCTGCAAGGCCAAAGGATATTCTTACTTGCTTCTGTAGTCTCATCTCCTATCAAAGACCCATAGATCTCTCAAGGGATCCGCTCCCCTTTCTGCATACAGCTTGCTTACTGGGTTAAGTTTGCATGAGCTATGCTCTGCTCATACAATTCTCTTACTGATGGTTTTGCCTTGAGCATGTGACACCAGATTGAAGGTAGCACTCAGGTGGCAGCAGCAAATGAAGACATAATTGTCCTTTTCAATTTTTATGTGTCTATTTTTATGTGTGGTATTTGTGTATGTGTTCGTGCTTATATATGCATGTTTATGCACAGCATGTGGATGCTAGAGATTGACATAGAGTGCTTTCTTTAGTTGCTCTCAACCTTGTTTTTTGAGACATGGTCTGTCATTGAACTTGGAGCCCAGCCATTTGGGCATGCTGGCTGGCCCAGTGAACTCCAGGGTCCACATGTCTTTACTTCTCCAGTGCTGGGATTGCAGACCTCTGCTGTGTCCTTTGCATAAGACAGGGACAAAACACAGGTCTTCATTTTTGTATGGCAAGCACTTTACAGATGGAGCCATGTCTCCCAAGTCCTTGAGATTGGGGGATCAGTAATCACTGCCCCAAAGTTCCTGAAACCTGCTCTGTCGGTTTTTATTATTTAACCTTATGAATTTGATTGATCCCAAGTTTCTACTTGGTTTCTGAGAAACTCTATCTCCAGACACTGGGAACTGGCTTTGGATGATTGAAACTAGGAGCAAATAGGAAAAGATGCAAAGTAGAGAAGGGAAGCTAATTTACAGAACATTGCTTATATTCTACTCTACATTAGTACATAGGCACCTTTTAAATAGGACGTCATAGTAGTAATCCCGACTGTGTTATTACATACGCCCTCTGATTTCACTAATTCAGAGAAAGACAACTTGAAGATATTTACATTATGTGTATGTGCCTGTGCCTGGGTGTATGTCTGTACACCATGTGCATGCAGGAGCGCACAGAGAATTTCAAAGGATGTGAGGCATCACATGGGTACTAGGAACTGAACCTGGGTCCCCTGCAAGAGTGGTTAAGTGCTCTTAACAGCTGAGCCATCTCTCCAGTTTAAGAAAGACAAATTTTAAGAAGAGGTGAGATTCTGTCTTTTGGGAAAATATTTAAAAACCATGTAAAGTAAGATTGGACAGACTATGTTCAGCATATGGATAGAGAGATGGTATCTATTACATAATTATTCTCAAACATATTTATCAACTGAATGTGTTTCTATAAGATGGATATCACTAATAGGGGTAAATTAATCAGTTAAGAAAATGTGAAGCTACAACTGAGTATATTAAAATCCTTTACAGGACCAAGATATATGAAATCAGATTAAGAAGTACAGGAGTTAGTTAAATCTATAGTGACAATTCTGTCAAGGGCACTCCAGGTACCTAGAGATCTAGGTTGAAGGGTACATAGGCAGAGTACGAGCCAACAAAACCTCAGAGACAACAGCCTTCAGAAGTCATTCTAAGAAATGGGCCGGAAGGGGGAAGAGATAAAATGATATTTGAAGGATTAATGACTTCATCCCAGGGCTGCTGAAATCTTCCTCTAGTAGATTAATAAATCATGGATTAATAGATCTCCAGAGGGGCAATCAAAGTTCTCAGCCAATCTCCCTGATATGTTAATAGGGATCTCCCTGGGTTGGGTCATTAAGACTCAGTTAGAATATGCAAGGCTAAATTGTCTCGCCCTGTTGACTAGATTGAAGACAAATCAACTCAAGTGGGTTCCTGCCATCCCTTTTTGCAGTGTGCCTGCTGACAGAGGAAATGGATCCCAGCAGGAGAAGATCTCTGAGTGTTTAATCTCTCATTGCTGTGGTCTAGGCACCTCCAGATGCCAGGATGTGAATTGTGGTTACTGTTTCTCAGCTTCTGGTAATGAGGAAACCATAGAAGGTATCCAGCAGACTCTAGGGCAGTGATTCTCAACCTGTGGGTCAGGACCCCTTTGGGTCACCTAAGACCATTGGAAAACAGATATTCACATCATGATTCATAAAAGTAGCAAAATTACAATGATGAAGTACCACCAAAAATAAGTTTATGGTTGAGGGGTCACCACACCATGAGGTACTGTATGAAAGGGTTGCAGCATCGGGAAGGTTGAGAACCTCTGCTCTAGGGGAAGGTGGTACTTGAGGTCTTAGGGTTTGGAATAGGAAAGGGTGTTCTTTAGGTAGTGTGTTCAGAAAAGGACCCATCACGGTAACATTTAAGGCATGACCATAAGGCAAGAAGGCTTAGTCACACAAAGAGTTTAGGAGCGAGGCCGGGAGGAATGGGACAATCCCAAGAAGGAACAGCATTGTAAATAGTCTGAGAAGGAAAGGGCTTACAGTCTTAGAGGATACTCAAGTGGACCAGTGCGGTAGGACAGATGCACAAAGCACAACTGGGCTCACAGACCACACGAGGCAGTCTGTTTGCTTTGCTAATTAGATCACCATACAAAACTGGGATTTTGTTCGAAAAGCAAGGGGAAGGCAACTGAATTTTTTAGGTAGGGAGGGTCACGATTCAATTTTTATAAAAGAACGTTAAAGCTTCTCCAAGGAGGATGGATCGGAGCGAAACCGAAGTAGAATCAGGCCAATCAATAAGAGCTAATTTGAGACATCCAGGAAAAGAGAGCTGATGGTTTTGGTCTCGGGTGAGAGGGCCAGCGAGGACTGAAGGCTGAGGAAATAAGAGCAGAATGAGGAGGCAGAGAAAGGTTAGCTGTGGAAAGAGATGGTTAGGGTGGGAGGAATCTAGGGTGCACCCGTGTTTCTGTCTCAGGCGATCAGGAATGTGTGTATAGTTGTTGGAGTTCTAACATTGACCCTGCTCTGTTCTGAAACTGAAAGTATTTCTTTCATTTCGAGATAAGTCAAGGTCCTGATCACTGCCCTTCCTCATCCTTGCCTCAGCTTGGTGTCTGGAGAGAGCAGCGCCTCTGCCGAGCAAGCTGTAGCCCTGTCATGAGTACTGAAAGCTGCATTCCTTTTTGGTAGTCCGTACCACATGGCCAGCCTCTCTGGCATGCAGTCCCAGATCCTTGAGTGATTTAACATCTGTTCTTCCTACTCAGCCCTAATCTGAATGCACTGCCTGTTGATTGTCTCAGGCACAACTTATTACCCTGAATCTAAGACTCCTGCACCGTTTCAATTAATGTGACCATGAGTGTGTGTGTGTGTGTGCTCTAGAATGGCCGAGCACAGCCAGGATTTAATTGATTTAATTTGCATATCTCATTCTGAAAGAATTATGTGCTGTAAATTCACCTACTGGCAGGACCTGGTCACTGTTGCTTCCTTTGTGAATACAAAATTAGCTTCTCTAAAGGTTTCCCCAACCCTTGTTGCCTTAAGCTCTCCTGAGATGCTGAATGTATGCTCTCTTGGGAAATGGAGTGAGTCTGGGGGAGCCGTGAATATCATTAGACTTCATATAAGAGAAGCAAATGTCGTGGGACCTTATATCATCTTGGATGCCATCTTGAAGGCAGCTATTGAGACTCTCGGTCTGGGGTCTGAAGCCAGAGCAGATGCTGTGGAAGGGGAGTAACTTTCCAACCTCAGTCACACTTTGTGGACACTGTTGACGTGTTGCCATAAGACACTATAGAAAAGGCAAACTGATGTGAACTTTTATTTCACATATGCAATGCACATATCAGGTATATATTTCAGTGCATATGACTGCCTGTGTGATGGGAAATGATCAAGTACACAGCAGAATATCTGCAGCAGATGATGAACTACTGAACAGTCTCATTGCATCCAGAAGGTACCTGCGGCCCTTGGTGTCCTTGCAGCATACTTCTAGGCCTCTACCTCTGTTTTATAACTAGCTGTATTTAGAGTCTTTCTGATTGGTTTACTATTCTGAATTCTCTCTCTCTCTCTCTCTGTATGTGTGTGAAATTTTGGGTCAATTTCAAGCTAAAATTTCTTTCACAAATTCATTCAGACTAGACACCAAGAACGTGCTAATTGTACAGACTCGAGGGCTGAGTTAATAGACACTGTGCTCAAGAGGGTTAGTCCAGGAGTGAGGACTGGGGCATGAATATCAGTACAATGACAGGGACAGCCAAAGGAAGTGTAGGGTCATTGAGGGCTTCTAATCCTGCCTGCAGTTACAATGTTGTGGCTAGCCAGGAAAAATCTCTTACAGGAACTGACCGTGGAGCCGAGTCTCATAGGATGAAGGTGGTGATGGTGGTGGGGAGGGGTGTCAATCACTCTTAGGAAGGGTGGAAGTGAGGGAGGGAGGAGACCTTCTGGTTTCATTGAAGAGAATGTACATTAGGGTAGGAGAGGTAGATGGGGCAGTACAGGTGAGAACTGGTATGTGGTGATATATTGTCTCCCCTAATAAAACTTGCCTGAAGATCAGAGGACAGAACAAGCCACTAGATTAAACACAGAGGTCAGGCAGTGGTGGCACATACCTTTAATCCTAGCACTCAGGAGGCAGAGATCCACCTGGATCTCTGTGAGTTCAAAGCTACACTGGGCTATGTGAGATTGATACAGTCTAGGAGAGAAACAGAGCCAGGGAGTGGTGGCAGACACTTTTAACCCCGGTATTTGGGAAGCACATGTGCCATTAATCCCAGCGACAGGAAGTGAAATGGCTGGGCAGGGAAAGGCATGTAAGGCGTGAGGAGACAGGAGCTAGAGCCCTTTTGATGAGGACTCAAGGGCATTCAGTCAGAGGATTTATGGAGTTGGCGAGGTGAGAAGTGGCTGTGACTTGTTCCTTGTCTCTCTGATCTTTCAGTATTTACCCCAATATCTGGCTCCAGGTTTTTATTATAAGACCATTTAGGATTCCTGCAACACTGGTGTATGCAATACTATAATTTTGTTTGTTTAGCATTCATTTTGTTAATAGAACATCCCTCTTTTATGGAAGAGGGGTCACTGTAGCCCCCCTAACCTCACTCAAACTGTTGGTTTGAATGTGATGAACTCCTACCTCCTAATACCAGGAATGGGCATACAACAGAGCTCTAGCTGAGCGTTTGACCTGTTGCCTTGGTGCGGTGATTGGTTCCATGGTAGATGAGAAACCCATGTCAGCCTAGCAAGATTTGGGCCCCAGAAATATGATGGAGGTATTGGAAAAAGGAAACTCTTTCTTATTGGCATGCTAGCCTCTGGTAGCCAACTTGCTACTGTAAAGAGAACTCTCCAGTACCTTGGAAAACAGAGCTGAGTCACAAAACCAGATTCCCTATAGTGATCACTGTAACAGCTGGATTCCACTGTGCCAGATAGCAAGTATTCCTTGATTTCCTTAGTGACACACACAGTAATAAAAATCCTTTCAGCTCAAGCCAAACCAAGGTCATGTGTGAGTGAAGGAGACCTGATGAGTTCCTGGTGTCCAGCAGAGTAAGCCACAAGGACCCTGAGAACAACACAGATCCAGAGACAGGTGGATGTGGACAACTACACAGTGGATGCAGAGGACATTTCTGAGAGGTGGGGGGAGAATTCAGACAGTTACTTGGACGCAGAACCCTGTGTCAGTTAATTGAAGGTGATTCTTACAAGCAAGTCTGAGAGCAGAATCACCCTTAGATTCTGACTTCCGGGATGTAAGTTCTTGAACTGTTGTATACTATCCCAGGCCTGCATCTGAAGCAGTGTACAGTATACACTGTCCTGGTCCTGTATCTGCAACATTTTAATTTCAGAATGGTTTATCACGGTATTCCAAATCTCCTAAAATGCTGTACTTCTGTCCTCCTTGACTAGCGTGTTTTCTTGGGGACCACTTCATTTTGTCACTTGTTATCTGTATTTCAGTACAGCAAAACTTGATTATTGTATGGTAATATCACCAATAACAATATAAACCCAGCTGGGTGGTGGTGGCACATGCCTTTAATCCCAGCACTCGGGAGGCAGAGGCAGGTGGATCTCTGTGGGTTTGAAGCCAGCCTGGGCTACAGAGTGAGTTCCAAGATTGTCAGGGATCTTATGCTGAGAAACCCTGTCTGGAAAAGCCAAACCAAACCAAACCAACCACCAAATAACAGCAACATCATCAACAAGAACAAGAACAAGAATAACAACAACAACAACAACAAAACGATATAGACTCACGAAAGTCCTGGGTTCTGATTAGGAAGGGCTTGTTCTATGCCAAATCCTATCAAGTGCCTCTTCATGAAGATGGTCACCAGCATATGTCCCATTTCAGACATGAGCAAACTGAAGTTAAAACTCTGAAAAGTTCCCAGACTCCTTCAACTAGAAATTGACAAGGTTTTTCATTAAATCTCGATTTATTTTATTTTATTTCTTTCAGAGAACATCTTTTGCCTACTGCAGACATCTATATGGAAAAGTTAACCTTCACAGGCCTAGATTTCCATGTTTCCTGACATTTGTGTTATCTGATTGTTAATTTACCAGCCGTTCAGCTTTTCTCATTGTTTTGAATAACACTCCCCTGTCAATAATTTGGGACCTGCAATTAACAGTAAACAATAGTTTTTCTACGCAGCTGTAATGACCACTCTTTAGAGTTCTACTTCCAGCTGTTCAAAGTAATTTCCTTCCATGGATAATTCTCTGTGATTTCTGAAACATTGCAATCAATATTTTATCCTTGGATGCTTAATAAATACGACCAAAACCCACAGCCTTTAGCATTTCAGAGAAACCATTCTCTCTGATTTCTCAGCAACAGTGAATTTATCTACCAGAAGAACAGCCTTGAGGGACTCCATTTATTTTAGAATATAATGTATTTTTTTTTCTATGAACCTCCAAAAGCAAAATAGGAGGCTTCCCTCAGTGCTATTTCATGTTTTTTTTTTTTTTAAGTTTTTTATTTTCTTAATTTTTTTTATTCTCACTTAGCTTGAAGCTCTCTGTTTGTCATCCCTGAGTCTTAGAACAGGAGCAAATAGCTTCTCAGGTGACGATAGAAAGGCCCTGCCTTACACTGGTCTGACACTTGGTGGGTATGGGAAGCCATGTAGGGTTGTATGCAGCAGCATTTCATGCCAAATGCCAGGGTGACAGGTATGGAGGATGATATGGACATTTTTCATATTTTAGAATTCTAAGTCCATTTGAGAGATGTTTGGTCAAGCTCCTGAGTCGTGCTGAGTTCTAGTCTTTGAGAAGAAGACTTTGTTCTCCTCTGAAATATTTGTCTCTGCCTTGCCAACTAGAAACGGAATATGTCCCTTTGCAAAAACAAACCCCAAACCAAAGCAGAACAAAGCAAAGTTACCTTGGAGAATCATTCAGAATCTTCTCTACCTTGGAGAGTCATCCAGAATCTCTCAGTGTGTTGTCTGGGGAGAGAAAACAGCAAACAGAGCTGTTGTCGGCATCAAAGTCATTCCCGAAGCCCTCTCATGGTGAGAGGGTGCTTAACTGTCTTGTGCAAAGGCTGTTCCTCCATGGGGGAGTTTGTGTCCCTGCTTGCTTTGGTTTTGGTTTTGTAGTAAGACCAAAGTTGTTGGTCATTAAACTCCTTGCAGCTCTTGGGTCTTATTGGGGCTGAATGGGCTGATTCCACCCACTTCCATGAGTTTCTTTGTTGAAGCATGCTCTAAAAGTGTCTAAGTTTTTGTTGTGGTTCTGTATAATATGAGTTAGACTGGATTTGAAAAGCTTCTCCTGCAGTCAAGAAAAGTAAAATGTCCTGAATGATGGCAGAGTTTGTCATTTGGAATGACTTTCCCTCAGTTGACACTCACAGTGGAACATTGTATATATGTAACGTGTATATGTAAACCAAGGCTTGGGTTATGAGAGCTATTGGGCCAAGATGTGGGGAAAAGAAGTCCAGGGCAGAGACATGAGACTGGATTCCATGGCATTTCCTCTAGGGGAGCTTGTTGATTCTGGAAGAGGGAGCACTGCTTCCAGCATCTGCCAGAAGGGGGAGCACTTCTTCCAGCGTCTTCTGGGGAATAGAAGCTGGGGTTCTAGTCCATTACAGTTCTGGGTCCTTCAATAGAAAATTACCAACCAGGGGCCTCTAAAGTGCCTGCCACACAAGCCTAAAGGCCGAGTTCGGATCCCTAGGTCCCATGTAAGAAGTCGGGCAAGGGTGTGTGCATCTGCCATCCTAGCACTCGAGGTAAGATGATCCCACAGACTTGCTAGCCAGATACTGTGGCTGAGTTAGTAAGCTCCAGGCTCAGTGAGAGATTGTCTCGAATAATAAGCTAGAGGAAGGACAGGGACATCGGCCTGTCCTCCATATACAGGTGCACACACAGGCACATGCACCATCACATGCTTACGTATACATACACACAAGCACACATACTACCTACCTGCTCCCCACATGAAAATGTGACTCAAACTGATAATTCAAAGCCATGTAGAATTGTCTGGGTGTTTCTTGATATAATCATCAGTGAATAGTTGTATGCTGTTTAATTATTAGACTCTGGCTCCAGCAGTGGGATAGAGTCTCTCCTTTCAGACCCAAGCATGTTTATTTCAAAGCATCATCCAGGTACCCTTGTCTGCCACAGGCTGCTCCTCCACCCCTGTGACAAGGAGAAAGAAGAGCCCAAGAATCCAAGAGTAAAAACATTGTACCCATTAGAACAGCTAGAAGCTAAGCCATTTCCAACATAGGTTACCATTCTTGATCCCATGGCATAAAAATGCCTGCAGCGGGAACGGGGAGCTCATCCACAGAGAGGAAGCGCTCACCTGGAAACTCCAGCTGGCTGCCTCCAAGAAGCTTCCCAGTCGATTTCTGCTGGATATGGTAGGACCTGGATTTGATGTTTTCTTTGCTTGCTTTCTCAAATCAGGCTACTCTAGTCATCCGCTGGATGTGGTAAGTGCCCAATTTGATGATGTTTGGTATCATCCTGCCATTTCTAGCTTCTATTCTATTTTTGCTTGCTATATGCTTGATTAACTCAATTATTTGAAATTGAAAACATGGCAACTGTAGATCGTTCTGACCCCACAGAACACCTGACTTAGATGGTAGGTAAACCCATAGTTGACTGATAAAAGTAAATGCAAAATCCTCTTAGGAGAACCGACATCTCAAGTTATTTATAGAACCACTTTTCTAAATGTATTTGTAGGTGAACAATTCACAACCAGGCACACAGGGAAACAACACAGGGCTGAATACAGACAGAACCACAGATGATGGATAAGCCCCACCCAGATGACAGAAAGGCAGGATGCAGTTCAACTCACTGTACACAGGAAACTAAATATATTGACAGGAAATTGGAAAAAGGATACTGCATATTTTTGGAAGAACAAATTGGAAACATGGAATTGAAAGCAACAGTAATTAAACTAAATATAGTTAAGAGCTTGATGTGACAGTGACTTAGAAATGACTAACAGAGTCGTCAAACTGTAAGGTGAGAATGTGAGAAACAAGACTCTCTAAAGTCTAGCGCTCAGCAAGGATGGGCCAAGTTCATGGGCGGTCTGGAGTGACTCCACTGAGCTGGATCCCATGACCTCATCATTGAAAGGGAATTCAGAATGAGGTTTTATTCATAGGTTGTAGTTCAGGAACTGTAGTGGGCAAGTTTGTGAGTTAAGCCTAACTACCAGATGACATAGAAATGGATTTATGGCACAGACAGAGATGCTTTGGAAAGGCAAGAGAAACAGGCTGTGGGCTTGGCTCCCATGGAATTGTGTCTAAAACTGTGTCATGGTGCAGCCACATTAATGACTTAAAGCTGTGACTTCAGGTTTTGGCTGTAGGACTCCATTGCCTTGGCCATGAGTGATTGTGTGTGTGTGTGTGTGTGTGTGTGTGTGTGTGTGTGTGTGTGTGTGTAAAATATGTGCAGGCCAGAGCTTGATGATGTGTGTCTTTCTTGATTACTCCCTCTCTGCCTCACTGAGGCAAAGTCTCTCACTTGAACCTGGAGCTCATTGAAGGAAGACATCTTGATTTGGGGATGCCCTGGTTTCATCTCTCAGGTGATGGGCTTACAGACAGGACTCCACATCTGCCTTGCACTTATGCGGGTACCAGGGATCCAAACACTTGTCTCAGGCTTGTGCAGCAAGAGCTGTCCCCACTGAGCTGCCGCCTTGGTCCTTGGGCCATGAGTTTCCCCAGCACCTTAGATATTGCCAGTTAAGCTTTGCTTATCCATAGGTTCTCCTACATGCCTCCTTACTAGAACGGTGTCAAGTGGCTGCCAAATACATCCAAGGGCAGAAGCCATCCTGCTAGAGCATGTGTGAAGGGGAATCTGTGCTATGCGGCACAGTTTCGAGCCTCTAGAATCTAGGAAGGAACACTTCAATAGAAGAGGAATGGAAAGGCATTGGCCGGTGGGCCAGAACCACCACGTGTGTTCTTTCTGTTTGCCTGGCAGCACCCCATCCTGCTTATTTTGGAAACAGAACATGTTCTGTGGTTGAACAACTCAGCCAGCATTAGATACTGACTCAGATATGCCAGTTACACTAACCTGTCCTGCTGGACACCATAATTGGTGTTTGGATGTGCTCGCCATCCATTCTAGTTCACAAAGAGCCTTCTCCAAACTCCTCCACCAAAACCATGAGGAAAAATTCTTACTACTGAAAACCCTGCGCATGCAAGACCTGCATGTGTCCTGCTGCTGGAATCTGCCATTGTGAAGGCAGGGGGGACATGGATTCCAGAAGGATAAAGAATTGGAGTGGGAGAGATACAGGGTTCCTGTGAGTCTATGTGAATCCTGGATCAGATTGTGCCTTCGGTTACATAATCCTGTACATTCCGCCTTCCCTTAGTTTGAATTGAGTTCTTGTCACATGTAATATAGACTTCTGACAAATAATTTTGTGAATTAATCTATTTTGGTATACCCCTTCCTGTCCTTGCAGTTATAAAAATATTGTTCTTTGGGCAAATGATATAGAGATTTGAACATCCTATTTCCCATGGAGGCTGACATTTTATTGGTGAAAGTTTGTGGAGGCCTGGGAGGCTCACTCCGGGCTCACATTAGGTAGTCTTCATATTTGTGACTAGTTACCTGACTGCACTTATAGGAAGACTTCAGAGTCCGTGTTGACGTTACTCTGTGTTTCTGGGCCCATTGGACGGGGGAGGGTGGGGTGGTGTTGCTCACTTCATGGCACACAGGAAGCAGAGAGGGAAATTCAGGAAGGGGCCCAGGTAAGCTACAGCCCTTAAGGACCCCATAGCCTGCTTTGTCTAAATAAGCTGTTCCCTCCTTTTCGTCACCTCCCCGATGCTATCACACTGTAAATCCTCAGGAGATGAATGACTTCGTTGGGTCAGAGTTCTCATGATCTAATCCCCTCTCAAGACACCTAGAGGTGTGTGTCACTAATCTATTCATCTCTGAACCAGTCAAACTGACAATCAAGATTAACCATCAAAGGCTTACACTAGAGCTCCTTGTGTGTGGGTCTGGAGATTTCAGCTGCTTGTGGCTGAACAGAGAGTATTAAGTTAGTGAGACTGTCATTCCAGTTAGAATAGCCAGATCAGGAGTCAACCTAGATTATATCCACACTTCTCTTAGTACTATATTCAGCAGTTACCTCTATTAGTGTAAGGACTTGTTCATTTGTCCATCCATTCATTCATATTCATTCATTCTTCAGCATTTGGAAGCTCTCTTCTCTTAATTGGTGCCAATACCTTACAAACCAACAAGTAGCTACAGACTGTATTGTTTACAGTGGCTCTCTATTGCCCAAGGAAAAGGGCAAAATTTAAGTCCTCAGTCCAAACTTAACCTGTATTGATGTATTCTGTCTGTCCATAGGGCAAATATGTTACCGAGTTCTCCAGTAACAAGTCTTTCTCTGTCCCAAAAGCAAGCTCCCAAATAATGACATGGAGATATCTTATTAATTATGAAAGCTTGGCCTATAGCTTAGGCTTGTTCCTAACTAGCTCTTATAACTTAAATGGACCCATTTATATTAATCTATGTTCTATCATGGGGCATTATCTCTCTTTCATCTTGCACCTCCTGTTTCGTCTTTCTATCTCCTGGAGTCTGTGCCCTAGATTCCTCCTCCTCTTCCTTTCTCTCCCCAGAAACCCCACCTATACCTCCTGCTTAGCTTTTGGCCATTCCGCTTTTTATTACACCAATACAGCCATACACCTTCACACAGTGTACAAATATCCCACATCTCCTGTGTCCCAGGGGGCCTTGTTTCCCACCCGTGTCCCCAGTGGTGTTGCTCAGATGCCTCTCTTGGGTAAGGACAGACTTCCTTGCTTTCTCAGTTTTCAAGGTTTGGGTCTCATTGCACTTATTCCACGGCCTGACCTTTAGATGAGGATCAGCCTCTTTTTGGACCACTCATTGCCACTCTTATTAGAGTTACAACATCACAATAAAGTGATTTTTAAGTGATCCCCCTCTATTGCATTGTGAGCTATTAAAAAGTCAACATGGCAACCCGTTCACCCTTTAATTCTCAAGGCTGACAACAAATAGCCACTCCAGATCCTGTATTGTATGTACGCCACAGCAGCAACTATTTCTTCCTCCTTGTCCCAGTTAGAGTTTTAGGGCTTTTTCTCTGAGTTTAGATTACTTCGTCTTCTTCACTAGATAAGAAGTCCAACAGGGCTTAGGCACATAGATAACTTCCTATGCCTACATATCCTGACCGCCTAGGACAGTTCCTGACATAACAGGGAGTGAATATACTTATGGAGTGAATCAGTCTAATCTTTTTTGAGTTTCGAAAGGTGAGTCTTATTGGGCACAGTGGTGCACACCTTACTCCCAGAACTCCTGAGGCAGAGACAGTAGCCTTGCTACAAGTTTAAAGTCAGCAAGGGGTATACAGAGAACTCTTGTCTCAAAATAAAAGGGAGGAGAAGAAAGGAAGGAAAGAAAGAAAGAAGGCAGAGGATTAGAGAACATCCTTCGTCTTAGTGAGAAAGCCAAGTAATGTCCATGAATGGTGGAATTTTAGACACCATAGAACTTGGGTGAAGGGTGACTTAGCAATGTTTACATTTCTGTCTTTCATAAAAGTTGAGAAAACAGTTCAATGAATTTTCTTTTCCCAAGAACCATTTGAGGATAAATAACATGCATGGTGTCCAGTTACTTATCAATATGTTAGACTCTATTTTATTTAAACATGGATAATCTCCTATATAACCACACTATGACTGTTTTAGTTACTTGACCAGGGTTACTTAAACAAGGAAAGGATTATTTTGTGTTTGTGGTTTCAGAAAGTGAGGAGTCCATCACTGTGGGAAAACATGGTAGCAGTCAGGCATGGTAACAGGAACAGCTGAGTCTTAAACCTCATATCTCAACCTCAAACAGGAAACAGAGAGAGCTAACTGGGAATGGAGCAGGACTTTGAAACCTCAAGTCCTGCCCCCACTGACACACTTCCTTCATCAAGGCCATGCCCCCTAAACTGCCCAAACATCACTACCAACTCAGCAACAAACACTTGAAAGCCTGAGACTATAGGGGACATCTCATTTGAACTACCACATTCTCCTCCCTGGCCTCCACGTACTGGCTGGTTGTGTGTGTCAACTTGACACAAGCTAGAATCATCAGAGAGAAGGAGCCTCAGTTGAGGAAATGCCTCCATGAGATGCAGCTGTGAGGCATTTTCTCAATTAGTGATCAATGAGGGAGGGCCCAGCCAAAGGTCCAAAAAGGGAAGGGTAACCAAGATGTCTGGATTATATAGGGAAGTGCCTCTGGGGGAAGGGCAGTGTGGCCCCTGGGCTGGAGAGTCCAGGGTAGAGGGCAGGATATGCAAGCCATACCTTGTAACATATAGGGCCTGAGGGATGCTGAGAGAACCTGGTGGCCAGGTCTAGCTTTGATATGTTAAATAGGCACCTCAGTCATTTGTCCCAAGTTTGATATCTAAAAAAAGCAATCTTGTAATTGTGAAAATCAAAAAGCAAATTAATGCTTTCAGCATACAGTGGCACTGAATATACATTACCAGTCCAAAAGGGAGGAATCGGGACACCATGAGGAAATACTGTACCAAAGCAAGACTGAAATCCAACAAAGAAAACTCCACGTCATTAGCTCCACATCTATAGTCCAAGGGCTTAGATGGCTTCACCCCTTTAACTTTGCTCCCTGCCTCTCTTGTGGACTGGTTCCACTCTCTGCATGCAAGTCTTTTGGGCAGATGTTACATGGCTTTGACATTTTCCATACCTTGAGGTTACCAATTCAATTCAGGCTTCACTTCCACAACTTCATGAAGTGGCCTCTAGGCCTCCATGCAGGGACCCCTGCCACATGCCTGGCTGCAGTGGCTCTCTGAAACCACAGAAAAAGACCCCACAACTTCTTTACTCTTGGACCCTTCATGACTTTAAAGCCAGAACTTCACAGATGACACTGGCAAGTTTGGCTCCCAGTTTGGGAGGGACCTTGACCCCCATAAGTCACATTTGCAGCAGCTTTTGTTTGTTTCTTTCCAAAAGACAATTCCTAGGCCTTCTTCTCTCACAAGCTCATTTAACAATGTAATGCAATTTTCTAGTCCTTGAAAGTTATTATTACCGACTACTTAGGATAATAAAGAAATGTGGGTTAGTAGTTAGTCACCTATTACAATCTAACTTGTAGTCATATTAGGTATGTTTTCAAGGTCAAACAGAAATATATTTTAGATAGACAGGTCATCTTCAAACCCTTCAGAGATCTATAGAATATGGCATTTAAGATGTTTTAATAACATAGATTCTTTTTTTATGACAATGAGACATATCTGCTCCTGGCAGCACCAGTCTACTTCAGAGAAAATGATGGGCATTGAAGAAAACTCCATATCAAATTTATTTTCTCTGTGGCAAAAGTTAGCCACTGGACAAAAAAAAAAAATGTCCTTGCTTGACTCCTGACAGTATGCTGTCTAAATGGACAAACAGAACACAAAAGAAAGGACTGCCAAACCTTGCCAAGACAAGGTAGGAAGGCCCTTTGGAAAATCTTGCTTCACAGAAAAGTTTGTCAGATATGCTAGACCTGTAGGCTGAAGATGGATGCACAAATGATGCAGAGGAACCTTGGGTGACTGTCCAGGCAGCCACTGGTTTCTGTCATTTCTCACATTTTTTGGAAGTTGCTTGCCTACACTTCCTGTTTACTTAGGTAATATTATTTTCTTCTTGGGTCTCTGAGGGAGTTGAAGACTAAATAGTTATAGTTTTCCTTGTTAAAAATTCAGAAAAGAAATTCACAAGAGAGGTGTAAAGTGTATAAGTTTGAAAGACATCAAAAGATAGTTTCGGGTTGGTAATACAAGTTAGGATAGAAAATAAATTAGGTACACTTTGGACTCACCAAAATAAGATAAATAATGGAGTATTTTCTCTGAATTTGTCAAATGTTTATGGACTAGACATTGTTAATGTAATTCTTGACTGTATACATTGTATATATTTATTGTATATAGTTTTTCTTATATTAGTTATAACCTTCTTTTATTATTTTAGGCAAAAAAGGGGAAATGTAATATATTGTGTACCCTAATAAAATTTGCCTGAAGATCAAAGAACAGAATAAGCCACTAGATTAAACATAGATGCCAGGCAGTGGTGGCACACATCTTTAATCCTAGCACTTGGGAAGCAGGATCTCTGTGAGTCAAAGCTACCCTGGATTACATGAGATTGATTCAGTCTAGGAGAGAAACAGAGCCAGGAAGTGGTGGCACACACTTTTAATCCCAGTACTTGGGAGTCACACGTCTTTAATCCCAACCCTTGAGATCTCACACCTTTAATCCTAGTATTTTAGAAGTACACACACCATTAGTTCCAGCCCTAGGAAGGAAGTGATGGCTGGGTGGAGAAAGGTACATAAGGCACGAGGAGACAGGAACTAGGCATGAGGATTCATGGAGTTGGCGAGGTGAGGCGTGGCGTGGCAGTGGCTTGTTCCTTTGACTTTCTGATCTTTCAGTATTTTTTTTTTAAACTACAGTTTCTGGCCCTGGGTTTTTCATTAAAAGACCTATTAGGCTTTGAGTTACATACAGCCCTTAAACTGCCCAAACAGCGCCACCAACCAAGGAACAAATACTTAAAAGTCAGATTATGGAGGGCATCTCATACAAATGACCACCACAATGACCATTTACATCAGGAAGCTGGAATTAGTACATGGATATAATTTAAGCTGCAAGCTCCAGTTGAGTATCGTCAATTGCTCCAATAAATCACCTTGATGTAGGAGGATCTGGTTGTAGAGTCCATTTGATTGTCGTGTCTCCTTCGTGTCCTTTGTTCTGGGTGAAAATTGGTCTTTCCTTGGCTTTTATGACTTAGAGACACTTTAAAATATTACAGTCCATTTATTTTTCATTATTTTCCTCATTTGCTGCTGGCCTGCTGTTTCCTCCTGATTAGAGTCAGCTTAGCATGGTTGACAGGGCTAGCACAGAGCACAGGGCTGGCTCTTCTTGCTGTTTCTGATCACAGACAAGTTACCTTCATTGCTGTGTTGAAGTCCTCTAGATTTCCCCATGGTCAGTGTGCCTTTCTTCCCCGTGTAACTACAACATGTTTGAGAAGCTGCCTTGAGGCTATGACGGAATCCACTGCTCACTGGATTTCCAATGAATGAGAGTTTTTATTTGTCAAATATCTGTTTGGTACTTTTATAGAAATGTTATATGATTTTTATGGCTACTCTTGCTTTGGAGACAAACCTAATAACTAGTCTAAGTAAGTGCAATGAATGAAGTAACAGTTTTACTGGAGAGGACAATTCAGTATTTCTTACAAGAACCAATAGGAAAGACTTCCAGAGAGAGACCAGGTAAGAGGAGCTAGGAGGGATTGTATGGGATTTCCAGACAGCAGAATAAATAGGCAGAAGGAAATAAAGTACAAGCTATGGAGGAAGGTGGTGGGCTTGTGTTATATGTACCTTTAACTCGTTCAGCTCCATATGTTAGAGGTACTAGAGGCAGGGGGAGGGCGAGGGGAGGTATGGGAGAGTGAGAGGTTAATTGAAAAGGATTTCTTTTTTTAACACAGGGTCCCACATAGGCCACACTGGCCTGGAATTGGAACTTACGATTTAGCTAAGGATAACCTTGAACTTCTTATCCTCCTTTCTCTACCTTCCTAGAGCTGGGGTTACCTATGTGTGCCACCATTCCTAGGTTAGGTGTTGCTGGGGATTGAGCCCAGGGCCTCCAATTCAGGACCCAGTGCATGTAAGAAAAGCTACATCCTTAGACCCCCAAAGGGACTAACCATTTAAAAATGTATTATCATTCTGTGTGGCTGTTATGCGATGTGGGTACACGTGTGGAGGTGAGAAGACAGCGCTTTCGAGTCAGTTCTCACCTTTTACTTTTACTCAGATAATCAGGGGTACCCTTAACCCCCTGAGTCATTTCACGGACCAGTGATGGGGATACATATTTCCTGATCTTAGCCAGTCTGATTGGTGTAAGGGGAAATCTCAAATTAGTTTTCTGTAGCTGGAGTTTTCTCCAGTCCTGCCTGGCCCATGGTCAGGACAAATCTCTCTCACTGGCCAGTCCTGCAGCTGCTCAGACCCAACGGAGTAAACACACAGAGACTTATATTGCTTATAAACTATACGGCTGTGGCAGGCTTCTTGTGATCTAGTTCTTCTATCTTAAGTTAACCCATTTCTATAAATCTATACCTTGCCACATGGCTCGTGGCTTACCAGTATCTTACATGTTGGTACTCATGGTGATTGGCAGCATCTTCTGACTCAGCCTCCTGTTCCCAGAGTTCTCTTCTCTGCTTGTCCCACCTATTCTTCCTGCCTGGCTACTGGCCAATCAGCATTTTATTTATACAGAGCGCTATCCACAGCAGTTTTCATTTGCATTTCTCTGAGTGCTAAGGGTGTTAAACACTTTTAAAGTTGTCCCATTCACAATAGCTCGCCAAATACCTAACCAAATGTTAAAAGAGCTCTTCAGTGAAAACTCAATCTCTGAAGAAAGGTCGAGGAAGATGCTAAAAGATGGAGAGACCTCCTTTGCTCATAGATAAGTGGAATTAATATTATGAAAATGGCCATGCTTCTAAAGGTGATTTAGAAATTCAAGGCAATCTTAATCAAAAATCCCTATGTCATTCTAATGGAAATGGAAAAAAATCCCTAAAATTCATATGGCATCACAAAGACCCCAATTAGTGGAAGTAATCCTGAATAAAGAGAACACCTGTGAAAGGGTCACCACTCCAGATTTGAAGCTATATTACAAAGCCATAGCAAGAGAAAAGGATGTACTGGCACAATTCAGACAATGCACAGATATAGAAGACCCAAACACGAATGCATTTTGTAACTGTAATTACAGACATCTGATATTTGATAGAAGCCAAAACAAACAAACAAACAAACAAACAAACAAAAAACCTCACTGGAGAAAAGAGAAAAGAGCATCTTCATCAGACAGTGCTGGGAAAACTGAATGTCCACATGGAAAAGAATGAACTTAGACCTGCACAGATCACCCCACACAAAACCCAACCTCAAAAACACACACAAAAGCCTGCCTGTGCTGGTACATGCCTTTCATCCCAGCACTCCGGAGGCAGAGGCAGGTGGATCTCTATGAGTTTGAGGCCAGCCTGGTCTACAGAGTGAGTTCCAGGATGGCCAGGGCTGTTATACAGAGAAACCGTCTCAAACACACACACACACACACACACACACACACACACACACACACAAACCACCACCACCAACAACAAAAAGATATCAGTGTGGAATCTGAACTGCTGAAACTGTAGGAGAAAACATAGGTAATGCCTATAAGATATAGGTGCAGGAAAGGACTTTCTAAATAGGACCCGATTTGTCCAGGAATTAAGGCCAACATCTGACAAATAGGACCTCACAAAACCAAGTTTTTGTACAGCAGGGGAAACAATGCAATGAGTGAAGGGGAAGCCCCAGAGTGGGCAAGCATCTTTGCCAGCTACACACCTGTAAGAGAATTAATATCCAGAATAACAAAAGCCTCAGAAATCAAAGAGTCAAGGAAACATGACCCAGCTAAACAATGGGTGACTAATCTAAACAGTTTTCTAAAGAAGCAACTAAAATGCCCAAGATATATCTTTAAAAAGTGTTCAACGTTGGATGGGGATACTTTTGTGCAAGGGATCTTCTTGACCATCCTCTGGTGCAAGTCCTCCTAGATCTGGACATAGGGATCCTTTCTCTTGGTTCTGGACTAGTAGGCCAGCGCTGGTGATTCACATGGCTGTGGGCCAGTGTCAGTGTGTCACAGGGCAGTAGCCAGTGTTAGTGTGTCACAGTCAGTGTTAGTGTGTCACAGGGCAGTAGCCAGTGCTAGTGTGTCACAGGGCAGTAGCCAGTGTTAGTGTGTCACAGGGCAGTGTCAGTGTGTCACAGGGCAGTAGCCAGTGTTAGTGTGTCACAGGGCAGTGTCAGTGTGTCACAGGGCAGTAGCCAGTGTCAGTGTGTCACAGTCAGTGCTAGTGTGTCACAGTCAGTGTTAGTGTGTCACAGTCAGTGCTAGTGTGTCACAGTCAGTGCTAGTGTGTCACAGTCAGTGTTAGTGTGTCACAGTCAGTGCTAGTGTGTCACAGTCAGTGTTAGTGTGTCACAGTCAGTGTTAGTGTGTCACAGGGCAGTGTTAGTGTGTCACAGTCAGTGTTAGTGTGTCACAGGGCAGTGTTAGTGTGTCACAGTCAGTGTTAGTGTGTCACAGGGCAGTAGCAGTGTTAGTGTTAATGTGTCACAGGGCAGTGTTAGTGTGTCACAGTCAGTGTTAATGTGTCACAGGGCAGTAGCAGTGTTAGTGTGTCACAGGGCAGTAGCAGTGTTAGTGTGTCACAGGGCAGTGTTAGTGTGTCACAGTCAGTGTTAGTGTGTCACAGGGCAGTAGTCAGTGTTAGTGTGTCACAGTCAGTGTTAGTGTGTCACAGTCAGTGTTAATGTGTCACAGTCAGTGCTAGTGTGTCACAGTCAGTGTTAGTGTGTCACAGTCAGTGTTAGTGTGTCACAGTCAGTGTTAGTGTGTCACAGGGCAGTGTTAGTGTGTCACAGTCAGTGTTAGTGTGTCACAGGGCAGTAGCAGTGTTAGTGTTAATGTGTCACAGGGCAGTGTTAGTGTGTCACAGTCAGTGTTAGTGTGTCACAGGGCAGTAGCAGTGTTAGTGTGTCACAGGGCAGTAGCAGTGTTAGTGTGTCACAGGGCAGTGTTAGTGTGTCACAGTCAGTGTTAGTGTGTCACAGGGCAGTAGTCAGTGTTAGTGTGTCACAGGGCAGTAGTCAGTGTTAGTGTGTCACAGTCAGTGTTAATGTGTCACAGTCAGTGTTAATGTGTCACAGTCAGTGTTAGTGTGTCACAGTCAGTGTTAATGTGTCACAGTCAGTGTTAGTGTGTCACAGTCAGTGTTAGTGTGTCACAGGGCAGTAGCAGTGTTAGTGTGTCACAGTCAGTGTTAGTGTGTCACAGGGCAGTGTTAGTGTGTCACAGGGCAGTGTTAGTGCGTCACAGTCAGTGTTAGTGTGTCACAGTCAGTGTTAGTGCGTCACAGGGCAGTAGCAGTGTTAGTGTGTCACATGGTGGTGCCCGGTTCTGGCACAGGAGGATTGCACCCTTAGCCTGCCCTGCGTGGACAGCACCTTCAGGCCCAATGGCAGTCTGACACCTCGTACTTCAGTGCTGCGGGCCTTGGGGACCGCTGCCGAGAGTCCACACCGCCAGTCTTCCTTTGGGTCCCATAATGCAATAGTCCTCCTTCAAAGTCAGTCCTGAATTAGCTCTGGATTCGCTGTCAGGCAAGGCAGCAGAAGGAACCTGACCCAGAGTCACAGGCTGACTCTGACATTTACACATTGGGTGTAGATGTAACATGAATAAAACCTGATACAGTAGTAGAACTTCAGTAGCCACCATTAGAATTGTGAGTAGCTTTATTTTCAATTAAGTATATAATTGGATTTACTGAATATTGAAAAACTAAGTATGATATTTTAGCTAAAGAGTTTTGATTTAAAATTCTGATTGTCATCATTCAATTTAAATTTGTGCTTATTTTAGTGGGCAATTTAATATACTACAGAAGAAAAACAAAAATTGAAGGCAACACTTTAATATTAAATAAATTAATAGTTAATATGTATAAAAATAATAAAACACTAAATAACAATTAAGAACTTAATGAAAAAACTTAATATATTGTCTCATTATATTTACTCTAGTGTAAATTTTAAATAAAAATGGTGTCAACTTAATTATGTATTAAATAATAACAGTTGACAATGTAACTTGTCAATATTGTAATTTAAATATTATATTACAATTTATTGTTGTGCATAGTCATAAGTTTTTTGAAAATATGTATTATGGCACTTGATTCGTGATACTGTTGAAATGACAAGAAATATAAAGTTTAGGAAATTGATATGTAAGAATTTATTAATACACATGACTTTATTACCAGATATAGCTGGTCCATCCATTACTATCCAGTTTTATGTGATAGTCTTTTTTAAAAATTAAAACTAATATCATATATATATATAGTTGTTTTGCCTGAGAGTCTGTTCACCATGTGTATGTAGTATAAATGACGGCCAGAAGAGGGCAGTAGATCCCTTGGAACTGGAGTTACAGATGATTGTGAGCCACCATGTGGGTGCTAGGAATTGGACCTAGGTCCTCTGCAAGAACTGAGCCATCTCTCCAGCTCCATATGATAGTCTTTTAATTCAATTAACTGAGGTGTTTCTATAATTTCTGGTCACATAAAATCATTAGTTTTGTACATTATGATTAATCTTGGTTGTGAACTTTATTGGGATTAATCTAACCAAGATATAAGCCACTGGGAACACCTGTAGGGAGTTTTTTCTTTCTTTCTTTCTTTCTTTCTTTCTTTCTTTCTTTCTTTCTTTCTTTCTTTCCTTCAGAGAAGCATTTTTATTGCTATAAAATGTACTTATAAAATATCCACAGAGGACATGTGATTTGTTTTTACTGCTATGTAGATGTGTTAGCAATGTTATTCATACCAATTGTTACCTAAAACATACTGTAAACAATTAGTTATATCCTAACAAGTAAGTGGTTCTTAGCAGCCATTGGCTTAATGGATTTTAAGATTACCAATCACACCTGTGTTCTGGAGTGTGCATTTACTTTCCTTCAGGGTAATAGAAGTTAGAACACAACAAGGGTGGTCCAGAGCAGTATGTGATTCTGTGTCTTGGTGACAGGTAGTACTCCCTTTGCTTGAAAATGACAGCTTTCTTGATGGTCTTCAGCGGGGATCCAGGACTCTGGACGCAGTAATTTGTGGCTACTTGTACGCCCATACAACAGCTTCAAGTTTACCTCCAGTAAACAAGTGCAGCAACATTATCAGCTGTCCTGCATATTTAAATAATGTAGTCCAATTATTCATAAACAAATGAGACACACAAATACTCTTAATTCTATTTTTTTTTTTTAATTCCATCAACCCATAATCCCTCTTACTATGGTTTATGTGAACACACAGTGAATTTCTGAAAGGCACATGAATTACCTTAGATAATAAGGTTTTAGTAATGAGCATTTCATATTTCATGCCATGAAATGTGCATTACTGATACTTGTTTCATGCAGCATCAAGGAATTCCAAATCCTGAACAGCATAGTTTATTTCAAAACTCCTCAAAGGTATGGCTCTGCAGCTGGTAGAGCAGATTGAATACGAAGCGGTCTAGCTCATAAGGGATTTTCTTGGTCATGTTATCAGATGTGTATAGACATGTTCACAGCGCCTTCTGGTGGCGGCGCTACAAAGACTCTGCTTTTTAGCTGATATGCCTTTGTGTTAGATGATCGAGTTCATCTACTCTGCTGCCGCTGCTGCTGTAGACATTCTTGGCTGACTTCAGAACCCCCCCCCCCCCCCCTGAACTGAAGACTGTTAGCTTTCCAGGAATCCCTCAGGCCTTCAGGGTCAGACTGGAACTACTAGGACCTTCAGCCTTGTGGACTGAGCAGCAGTTGGCTTCCCGGCCTTTCCAGTGTGACAACAGTCCAGATCATAGTATTAGGAACCAACCCTTTTTAAATGGATGTCCATACTATCAGTTCAGTTCCTCTAGAGCAGCGGTTCCCCATCTGCAGGGTCTCAGCCTTTTGGAGGCCAAATAGCCCTTTCATAGGCATCCCACATAAGATATCCTGCATATCCAATACTTACATTATGATTCATGACAGTAGCAAAATTACACTTAACAAACAGCAACAAAAAAACCATAATTTGATGGTTGGGGGTCCCCACACCACGAGGAACTGTTTTAAGGGGTCACAGCATAGGAAGGTTGAAAACCACTGCTCTAGGGAACCCTGACATATTTCCCCTTTGTCTCAATGAACACTCATCAAAATAGGGAGAGGGAACGCATTTATCAGTTCGCTCACAGATATATGTTGTGTGGGCTTCAATTGCGTTTTTGCTTCAGGCTCTGCAAATGTTATGGGCGGGCTTTCCCAGTCTTCCCCTCTTCTACTCTGTTTCTAACATAGATGTTCAAGTTTATGTGTAGGTTTTTCTCTACAGGTAACACACAGATTATTTCCAAGTTCTCTTTATAAGACAACATAGTAGCCACTGGTACCTGCTTCATCTCCAGCCAGAGTTGTGGACTGTGGGGTATTTGCATATGTCTTTTGGTCACAATCTGAGGGCAGTCAGCAGCTGTAGCTAGACTTTAACTAACTGGGAGGTTGCTACACTTCCAGAATGATTCCGGTGTTTTAGGGCTGGCCATCTTATTGTGTAATCATCTCCCTCTTGGTGGAGATCGGTCTGCAGTGCATGGTGTGTTTGTAGCCTCCTCCTCGAGTCCCTGCGGCATTATGAGTCTAAGAGCACAGCATGCTCATTTGTAGCCATGTCTTCTCCGAAGGGGCTGGCCGATGCTGTAAATGGTTCGCATTGCACCCTCTTCCCTTCCTGCTTTCATGGTGAGTTCTTTTATCAAACAAAGCAATACACGTGCTTATAAGAGAGAATGAAAAGATAAGCAAAGAGAAGAAAAGAAAAACACCAGCGTTCCCACCAGGCAGAGACAGCCTCTGACAACAGTGGCTCACACCTTTGCAGTCCCTTGGGGAGCTGTTACAGAAGGCCAATGTCTTGCCTTTCACCCTGAGAGTCTGCTCCAGGTGGTCCGGGCTGACCTGGCAGGGAAGTTTCTCAAGGTCTAGGGTGTAGCTGTAGGAGACATCCAGTCTAGACATTAGGCTATAAAATGTGTACTTTGTCATGATAAGTGTTCCATAATATAGTTCTGTTACCTGATTTCATCATTTAATTGTTTATTGTAAGTATCTTTCCACAGAAAGACAGTGGATCTGACCCATCTTCTTAATAGTTTCCCCGTGTGAGGTAATTTAATCATTCTCTTGTGGCTGGTAAATGGAATGTTCTCACCTGGGCCAAGGGGTGGGAGACAGATAAGAACAGAAATGTCCTGCTGGACAGTCAGAAAGCTTACAGATGCCTAGAACGTTAGAGTAGGCTTGGCTTGTGCTATGATTATTTTAGGTTACTGTAATTTTATTTTTGGTATAAAGCTATGGTTTTCAGTTGATCAATTTCCAAAGAATTGCCTATCAACCATTGACACTTCTAGGAATTCATTCAGTTTTTTATTTTGTTTCATCCAACCAACACACACTTAGCCTCACACTGGGGACACAAGGATTAGATTTTGTTTTTTCACCTTAATGAATCTGTATTCTAAAAGAAACCAGAGGCAAATGAGCCAATAGTCCATTTTATAGAGCACTTTCCTCTGCCCCAGGACCTCTGATAACTCCAGTAAGTGAATTTCTTGGGTTAGTATTCAGCGCTACCCAAGGAGGTCAGCATCGTGGTAATCATCCTCTTCCACAAAGAAAGAGAATGGGGTTGTGAGAGAAGACTGCCCAGGGTTACATATCCAAGTGGTGGCAGAGCTAATGTTACATGAGTGTTTTTTGTTTTGTTTTGTTTTGTTTTTGTTTTTCTGGGGAGATGTGAATGATATCTATTCAGACCAGGTAGGCCACCAACCACAACTCTATCCAAATCTATCTTGGGGAACCAATGAGTTTGTTGAGATCACTTACAGAGGATGGGTGAGGGCTTATTTATAGGAGTGTGGATCACCCCTAAGCTGCCACATCACTGAAAAGTTTCAAGCAGCATGGATGATGATTTTCCTGCAGCTGCATACATGGAGTCCCCTGTCGGTTAACCTCCAACCCATGATTATTCTGTAATACCTTCCTAGAATGTGAGATCACAGGCAGCTTGGACAGAACAAATATAGCTGGCAGGAAGGAGGGGCTGAGACCTCATGTGAGGGTCTGATGAGCCCTCCCACCCCCTCCTCCTATGAAGTGACATCAACAGGTTCAGTTCTGAGGGTCTCTTGCAGGCAGTTGAAGCCTGTCTCGTCAGGAGGTGATGGGTGTTATGTTTGAAGGATAGCTTGTTCCCTGATAGCTAGGAGTTGAGGCAAGATATTCAGGCTCCAGAGACCAAGCCCCTCACTCCCCACTGCTGCAGGAGTCTACTCATCCAAGGACAATAGATTAAACTAGAGTGGACATTATGGAAATTGGCATGGATGTTTCTTAAAAAAATAAAGATAGAGATACCATATCAGCTGAACCACTACTGGGCATATACCCAAAGAAGCCATATCCACCCAAAGAGGTCCTTGCACATCTATTTTTATTGCTGCCTTATTCAAGAATTACAAGGAAATGCCTACCAGCAGGTAAATCAATAATGAAAATGTGTTGCACATACACAGTGGAATCTTACTTAGGCATATAGAAAATGAAATTATGAAGTTTGCAGGAAAATGAATCTGGAGATGATCTTAAGCATGATAACCTCTACTCCGACCAACCTCACATGTTCTCTGTTCTTTGTCATGCGCAGATCCTAGCTTTTCATGCTTGTGTATGCACATATGAGACTATGAGCGGCATAGGTTATGAAACTAGATAGGGTTCCACAGGAGGGAAAACCTGGAAGTGGGACCAGGGAGGGGAGGGCAACAGAGCATACGTGACATGGCAGGGGAAAGTGTGGAAGACTCAAGGTGTATCAGGGTGTAGGGAGAAGAGTGAACAAAAGCAAATTTTGTTGGAAAATGACATAATAAAACTTAATACTTGGTATGCTAGTTAAAAACAAACCAATATTTAAGAGAGGACCTCAGATGTTGGGCAGGGCTCCTGGAGGCAGTGGTCAGTTTGAATGTGGGAAGGTAGTTAAAGAGGACCATTTCAGGAGGGTCTTTGACATGCAGAAACCATTCCATTATTCTTATTTTTCTTGTGGTGCTGGGAGTTAAGTCTAGGGCCTCATGCATGCTAGGCAAGTGATCTACCACTGAGTTATATTCCAAACCCTGTTTAATTCTTCAAAAGAAAATTCAGTAGGTTGTAGAGAACACAGACATAGTGCAGAAGTACACTGTGATAGCTAATGTTTGTGGGAAACTTTTCCTCCCTCAGGACATGCTTTGACATTGTGTAACAGATGCTGCATGAGTAGTTGAGAGAGAGTCTAGGAACCTTTGAGAAGGATGGGGTCTATTGACAGACCAGTCCCTTGTGGGATAATGCAGCCAGCAAGCCAAGAGGATGGATGCAACACCTTAGGAGAAAGGCCCAATCATATTGTGTAGCACAAGAAGATGGACAGCGTCGCTCTAAGACTCTCCTTCAAAGAAAGCTCCTGAATCAAGAACCATCAGATGAGACTGGAAGAGTCTAATTGATGGCTAGAAATGAGGAGGCCACTTAGGGAGCCTTCCCTGGCAGAAATGTATCTAGAGCGACACTGTGGAGAGCCTTCTGTTTGAACCTATAGTGTAAGAGTTGTCTCAGGAGGATGGGGCTAGGAAGTAGGGAATCTCTGAAGAAGCAGTAACAAACAGGTGGATATTGCTAATAGTGGGCAGAACATACACAGCAGGGTTAGAAAGCAGACTGCCTCCAGCGGGGGGTTAAACTCACCCATTTCTGATGGTTACTTTATTCATCAGCGTGGGTCCTGACCAGGTTTCTGCCATCATCTTGTTAGATTTGTTCGTGAAAGGAGCTGGCTGAAGAGAGACAAATGACTGCTAGGATGAGCTAGGTGGAAAATAACAGCCACCACTACCTTTTCCCAGTGGATTTCGAAAGTAAAGACATACTTTCTCATAAGATGAAGTATACATGTGGGAAGATTTCAGGGTCAGTTGATCAAGTACTTGTGGAATTTGATGGTGGAGTCATTGTAGCTGCAGGCTATGACCAGCTAGCCTAAGACCTCAGTGGCCTCACACAGTCCAGCACAGCTGCTCATTCATGTCATCAGTCCAGGCAACTGGAACTCTCAACTAAATTCAGGAATATCAGATCCTTTTAAGTTCTGGTCTTCTCTCTAATGTGGCTTTGGAATCACTCTGATGTTCTGTAGCCTGTAGGGGGAGGAAGAGAAGAAGTGTGGAGAACTGATATGATCATACAGGTCTGGCCTTGGAGCTATAAACACCTCTCCCTTCTGTAATCCAGTGGTTAGCGCTCAATCTGGGGGCTCTACCTAAACTCGGAGATGCTGTTAGCCACACGTTGCTCTCTTAGGAAGGAACTACAATGGGTTTTGTGAATTCCCCCACCCCCCAAGACAGGGTTTCTCTGTGTAGTTTTAGTGCCTGTCCTGGATCTCTCTCTTAGACCAGGATGGCCTGGAACTCACAGAGATCTGCCTGGCTCTGCCTCCTGAGTGCTGGGATTAAAGGAGTGCACCACCGCCGCCCGGCTAGTTTCTATTGTGGCCCATCTCCTGAGTCCTTCCGACTCTTCTGCCCTGTCATTCTCAAAATCTCTGTCTTCTTATGTCTTCTTATGTGGCTACAGTGGTGGGATCGCATCTAACCACGTGCCTCAGAGAAGGAAAGGAACCACCTCTTTTCCAGCCATTTCTCATGAACATGGAGGCTTTCCTCCAAGTCCCCACAGCATACTTTCTGTCATCGTTCATTGATCACAATCAGGTCACCTTCTCTTCCTCTACCAACCCCCAGAAGAGGAATGGGATTATTTTCTGATAAATTAATCTCAACCTGGAGGTAGCAGTAGGGAAGTAGGTCTTTGAAACACACAGTTGCTGGTCTGGGAGAATCCCCGAAAAGCATCATGATTCTACCAAGATGCAAGAGACAGTTCCAGTGATGGAGGAACCAGGGACTGGTAGTAACTGGGAGAATCATTGGGCTTCTCTGAGGAGAGAGAGGGAGGGAGGCAAGCAGGAAGTTTGGTGATATAGAAGGGATCTGATGTGACAGCTTTCTTGTCTCATACTTGAAAAATGTCCTTCCTTTCTTTCCTCCCTCCCTCCCTCCCTCCCTCCCTCCCTTCCTTCCTTCCATCCTTCCTCCCTTCCTTCTCTCCTTCATTCCTTCCTTTCTTTTTCTTTTCTCTTTTGAACAAAAGCTGGCAAGAAAAAGCTGGGGAATTGGCAATGACAGTTGGAAGACAGTATAGTGCTGGTTTAGATAAGCAAATCACAGTCTTGGTTTGCAGAGGGAGTGTGAGCGACAATGGGGCTGCTAGGGAGGATAGCCAGGGGCTTCTGGATTTATTTATTTATTTATTTATTTATTTATTTATTTATTTATTTATTTATGTCTTCTTATGTGGCTACAGTGGTGGGATCGCATCTCACCACATGCCTCAGAGAAGGAAAGGAACCACCTCTTTTCTTTTCTGGCCATTTGTCATGAACATCCAGAGATTGCAGCATGGGCGAAAATACTTCCTGCCTATGGTAGATGCTGCAGGCATCATTAGATTCTTTGGATTGTTCACTGAATCTACCTTTTGATAACTGCAAAATACACATTGGCCTTTTCTCTCTGTAAAATAAAATGATACACAGCTGAAGAAATTCAAGGCAAGGCTATCCAGGCGGGCAAGGGTCCTAGAGGTCAGTTGGTTAAATGGAGTGGGAGTTAATTCTTAAGAAGCCTCGCAGAAATATTGCTGTAGAGGTTTCCATGGTGAAGATCCTAGGTTATCAGTTAGCTGGGAAGGAGTTAAATTATACCCAAAGGGCTGTCCTGAAGGCTTTGAATGATATTCCCACGGTGATCTGAGCACATTCTCTGCCAGGTGCTATGCCACAGAGACCAAGAGCATGACCTTTGGAGTGGACAATCCTGGCTCCAAACTTCCTAGTTTCTTCTTAGCTGCTTGATCTTGAGCTGAGGACTTAACTACTTTAGCCTCAGTTTCCCCATGTGTAGCATACATTGGTGGGATTTTGCAGCATATAGGGCATAAATGCAAAAGTGAGTAGCAGAGTTCTCGGATAGTAGAAAATGCTTCAGCTGCATTTGTCTTGGCTTGGGTATTGCTGTCTATGACAGCAACTGATGAGCTTTGAAGAGGACTTTGATGAGTGGAAGAGCACACACAGGACTGTAGAGGAGGGCAGCCTCACACCCCTCCTGAGGGGCAAGTAAAGTGGTCACAGTGTCCTGAGGAGGAAGAGCCTTACTTTTGAAATGTGTGATGTCTACTGGATGCTTAGCTAAAGTTATTTTAAACAACTCCATGGGTTTTACTTAGTAAAATTTCTTTGTGTTTAGCTCAAAACTCTTACTGTCCCTTAATTCCATCCATCTACTCATCTGTGGTGGTTTGAAAGAAAATGGCTCTCATAGGGAGTGGCACTATAAGGAGGTGTGGCTTTGTTGGAGTGGGTGTGGCCTTGGAGGAGGTGTGTCACTGTAGGGATGGGCTTTGTGGGCTTTGAGGTCTCCTATGCTCAAGCTACACTTAGTTCACTTCCCATTGCCTGTGGATAAAGATGGAGAACTTACCTGCGTGGGGCTGTGTCCCACCATAATGATGACTAAACTTCTGAAACTGTAAGCCACCCTACTTAAATGTTTTCCTTTGTAAGAGCTGCCATGGTCATGGTGTCTCTTCACAGCAATAGAAACCCTAAGACACCATCCATCTGTTGACTCTCTCTCTCTCTCTCTCTCTCTCTCTCTCTCTCTCTCTCTCTCCCTTTCCCCCAATCTGTCTACCTACCTACCTATCATTTATATATCTCCCTCCCTCTCTCCTTCTTTTCATCCTTCTTGGATAGGGACAAAGGGGAAATTCAGAGCCAATGTAGATGAAAGGTGGGAGTGGAGGATGACTTCATGGAGTGCTGCTTCCTGTGTTCCCATGGAAACACAAAGGCTGAAGTTCGGATCTTCAGCACTCACTGATGGTAACTGTGGCCCTCAAGAGGCTGAGACAGAGATACCCAGGGCAACCTGGCTAGTTAGGCTAGCTAAATGGACAAACTCTGGGTTCACCTGGAGAGCCTGCCTCATTAAGTAAAGTGGAGAGTGACCAAAGAGGACACTGCCATAAACCTTTGTCCTACACACACACACACACACACACACACACACACACTTAAAGATAAAACCTACCACGAAGCCTTCTTTTCCTTCATTTTCTTCTCCTTCAGTTTTGTTTTCATTTTTAAAAGACTTGTGCCTCTGCAGGGCTGTGGATTCGCACAGAGTCGTGTGCCTCTCTGTGTGGGTCATTTCTTCCCCTTCCCCACATGCCATAACAGATGAGCAGACAGTGGTGAACTAGTGTGTCTGATGGGCTCATCTGACCTGGCTTAGCAGTAGGGAACAAGATGTGGGAGTTTAGGATAACAGGCATTTCAAAGCCTTGAGTGAAGCTGGGTTTCTAATCTCGGCAAAGGAAAGCAGAGATCCTGATCCCAGTGGTCTGGCCTGGCCACAGGGCAACAAAGGAAACTCACCAGGAGACAAAGGAAGGGCTAAGAAGGGGGAGCAAGGCAGAGCTGGAGAGACCCAGGGACAGGCTGCTGATGTTGTTTGACACTGGATTTCACACTGTAACCCATTCCTGCCTTGGACTTGTTATCTCCAGTCCTCTGCCTCCCAAGTGCTAGACTTACTGGCCCGTGTCAGTACGTCTGGCTCACGGACAATTTTAAAGCTGTTCTCCTTTCCCAGACACCTATCTGCCTAATCTGCAGGCATCTGTTACTGGCCAAAGCATTTATCTCTTAAGCTAAACACAGTGGTGGATGCTGGGTCTGGAAGATGAGATGGCAGTCCCCAGCAGCTCTGTTTGTGGAAGACAGACGTTTGCCTGCAGACACTAGGTTAGGTCTTTATTACATTAACTCAGAGGTTGACTTGACTGCATCCTTTCTGCTTCAGTGATGTAGAGAACGTCAAGTTGGCTGAATCATTTTCCTAGCCATCATTCCTCACTTGGGTGCTGTGCTGTGGCTAATCAAGAGAAAAATACTGGCTCAATTTTTGAGCAAAGAATTAGGCTCAAAATGAGGCAGTTTGTACATGATCTGAATTTGATTCCAGCCCTTACTTTTTCCTTATGAATACGATGTTTTTGTATGAAATAAAAACTAGGATGACTGACAATCAATTTTACAAGACACATTGTTCAGAAGTTTCTAGAGCATGCCACTATTTAAAAAAGTTTGATCTGTCTTACTGAGTTTAGTTTTAGGTTGGAATTGGAGCTCCTGATTACACTCTGCAAACATGGAGATGTGGAAAGGAACTCAGCGGAAAAGTAATTAAGGGGCTTTCTACTGATTGTTTCCCCGTTAACCAGCTCTAGTGGAATCACTAAGCCAGCTGTGGCAAGTCTGTTTAATAACCTCTTTTCATTTCCTGGTTTCTTACTCAGTTTCTCTTGCACTCGTCATTCCTGGGCAGCCTGGATTCATTGTTTGCCATTTCCGTCCATATGCTCCTTTAAAATAATCGCATGTGGGTTTACGTTCAAGTCAGCCCTCGTAGCTGGTTTCCATGGCCAGCAATTATCAGTGGTGAAAACCAGTGGAATACAGGAGTGGGCTAAAGGACAAAGGGGGATAACTAAGCTAGAAATATCCCTCAACAAGAGTTTACCAGGGTGCTGAAGCTATGCTTTACTTTTAATTAAAAGTAAACCTTTCTCTACAAAGGGCCCTTGTGTGAGGAGGCACAAGAGGGCAGTGTTACGTTGAATTAAGCTTTATGAAGATGTGATTAGTGGCAAAAACCTGAAGGGATTAGATTCATCATAACCTTGGATATGAGACTCCTAGCTGTGGTGAGAATGTGAGTGGTGTGGAAGGAGGGGGCAGAACTCATCTCCAGGGCTCATAGCTCTTGATCTGCTTCATGACATTAACACATGGACTGTGATCTCTTCTGGACAGGAAACCAGCCCTTCACATCTGAGCAGACTGGGGATTCTGCTGGCCATGACTGCCCTAGAATACTTCTAAACCACTTTGGATCTTAGAAGTCTTACTTACAGTTTGCTATTCATTCAAACAAATGGAACATGAATGAGAAAATGCTTAGGATGGATATTTGAGATGAGAAGAACAGTATGCAGGTTGGCATCTCATGGGTTCAGGGCTGCACTTGAGCATCTGGGTAGCGAAATCTTCATTCAAGTGCTCAGGCTAAGACCATACTAGCCAGGGTTCTCTATAGGAACTGATAGAGAGAGTGTATATTAGAAAAGAGGATTTACTAGCCCGGCTTGCACTTTAGGGAATCAGTAGTCCAACAACAGCTGTATGCATACTAGAGAGGCTGAGAACTCAGTGTCTTCCCAGTCTAAAAATCTGAAGTCCTTGGTTTCTCAATGCTGAAGGCCTGGAAAATTCCTGGAGAGTCACTCATCTCTAGTCTATCTTGGAAGACTGAGAAAGCTGGAGTCTGATGGCCCAGCAGGTGTTGTTCATGGTGACAGACCAGTAAGAGGCAAAACCAGACCTGAAAGCCACACTTTTTCATAAGGGAGCCTCTTCCTGGAGGTGGAACCCACCCTGGGGTAGAAGCCTCTTTCCCTTGTTAATCTTTCCTGGAATACCCTCACAGACTTACTCAGAGGCATGTCCCTTAGTTGACTTCAGATTCTGTCAAGCTAAGATGAACTACTGCAAGTCCACTCCTGGTCATCTTGACACTCAACCATCTCTCCTTATGTTGTGCTTAATTTTTGAATGAAGCTAACAACAAAAGTTGTAATTCCAGCTAATGCTATAACTATCCCCACATGGCTGAAATATGCTAAATTACCCCCAGAGAAAGAAGGCAAAGTTACCCAAGGAATACTTAGTCTTCTAGTGTCCCATACTTAAATATGATAACATAGAGTCAATGATACAGAACTACTGATATTATCTCAGTTTTGCTACATTATATGGTAGAGGGATGGAAGGTAAAAGAAAACAGAAATATCTGCTCAATGTATGTGCATATATGAATAAGCATATTCCTAACAAACTAGAATAGAAACTCATGGTGATTAAAATCATTGTCTCTGTGACTGGTCACATGGCACAAAGCTATTATTTATTACTGTATTTCTCCACTACTCTGTATTTCCTCCATCTTCAACAAGCAACTTGGCTGTCTTGGGTGGAGAGTTGACCCCACACCTTTATTCCAAATGGTTCTGAGCCATTTGTCACCATGCTTGGATTGGTAGAGCCCATGGATTTTAATACCAGACCATAGTAATACCAAGACTTGCCCTAAAGCAGTGGTTCTCAACTTTCCTAATGCTGTGACCCTTTATACAGTTTCTCTCATGTTGTGGTGAACCCAATCCTAAAATTATTCTCATTGATATTTCATAACTGTAAATTTTGCTGATTATGAATCATAATGAGGTATCTGTGTTTCCCGAGGGTCTTAAGCCACCCTGTAACAGTGTCATTCAACTCCTCCAAAGAGGTTGAGAATCATCGCCCTGAAGTGTCTCTTGCTCTCAAGACAGACTTGTGGAGAAGCAATCTAATTTCATACTGCTACTCTGGATCGCTAGTCTTTGTTGACACTGTAACTTCTTGATTAGTCTGTTGACTCAAGTACATGATGAGCACCAAGTGGCCAGGAGAAGTCTTAACTTCAATGGAATGGTTGTGCCTCATGGTGGAAGCACCGACTTCCTTAAATACTAAGAGTTCCAGGCCAATAGAACATACAGTTGAAGGGACAGGAACAAGAATTTTGTTAGTGGGTGATAAGGGGTGTTGGTAAGTGGTACCATATCCATTTCCTGTTTTGATTCTTGAACTCATGAATTCTGGTTCTGAGAGACACAGTACAATATAAAGGATGCTGATTCAGGCATCTATAACCTTCTGGAGAGGCTATTGTTACCTAAGTGCTGGCTGTTGTAACTGTGTCTTTATAAGGTTATTCTGCTCTTGCAACAAGCTAGATGCTTCAGGATGATGGGGAACATAGTAAGAGCAGTGAATTCCACAAGCATTTGTTAATTTGAATATTTCTGCTTATACAGATTTAGCAAGACAGAATAGACTTCCTACTGATTTCACTTCTGGAAACACCATGAATAGCTAGCCAGTACTATGAGCCCACAGGAGTCAGAGTATTACAGACATTGCCTTGTTTGTATCATCCCTTGCTCTAAGTATACACCTCGCCTTCAGCAGTTCAGTGTTAACATTTGGCCATTGCTTCTCTGTGATCCAATCAGACCAGTTATAAGTTGTTGAATTGAGCAGTGACTGCTCTCATAGTAGGGGCTACATCCAGAGAAGAGTTCACACATCATAGAACTCTTCAAATCTGTGGTGGCCATCTGACAAATCTGTTCCTGTAGGATTAGTGAAGGCCATGTCTTCTGGACACTCTCATTGTGGATTGTAGCTTTAAATAGCAAATCTACCTGAGCATTCTACTTTCCCAGAGTCTTTGAATCCCATCATCAACTCTAAGCCAGAGGATATCAGGCATTTCCATTTTATTCATACTAAGTCATCTTTAGACCCATACATCAACCAATGAAATAATTATTGTATGTAGCTGGAGTTTTCTCCAGTCCTGCCTGGGCCGCAGCCACTCAGACCCAAATAAACATACAGACATTTATATTTTTTAAACTGTTTGGCCTAATGGCTCAGGCTTCTTGCTATTTAGATCTTACATCTTAATCTATAAGATGCCATATGGCTTGTGTCTTACCGGTACTTTTACATCTTGCTTCCTCTGTGTCTGGCTGGTGACACCTGACTCAGCCTTCCTGTTGCCAGAATTCTCTTCTCTGCTTGTCCCTATACTTCCTGTCTGGCTACTGGCCAATCAGCATTTTACTTATCAACCAATCAGAGCAATTAAACACATTCACAGCATACAGAACATATCCACAGCAACTGTACTTAAAAGAAATTTTTTTTAGAAGTGCCTTTACTAAAAGACATTGCAAGCCTCACAGAATATTACATTTTGTTTTAAATTCCTTTTATTTTTCATACATGAATACTATATTTATATTATTTCTACCCCCCCTCTGCCCTCCAACTCTTCCCATGTCTCCCACATTCCCTCTCAAGTTCATGACTTCATCTTCTATAATTGTTATTTTCCCTTCCCCCCGACACATGACCTACTGAATCCATTTAGTTTTACTCTTGTTACTTGGTTTAGGGCTGACCACTTGGATTCAACAACCATATGGGAGCTTGTCCCTAGAGAAATCTTTGTCTTGCTCTCTCAGCAGCCATCAACTGCATGTATCTCTTCATCTAGGAGTGGAGCCTTGTGGAATTTCTTCTATTGTATGGATATATCAAAGGATATTAGGACCCCTTTAAACTTTGCAAACTGTAGCATTTAACCCATAATCTCTGCCCTTTTCCCTGCTCCTGCCTGTGAGGTAGATTTGTTCCCAGTCAGATCCGAGTACAACTACTGCTGTCTACTCTGTTCTGTAATTGTGAGTTTATTTCCTCAATTTATATCTCAATAAATTCTGTTACCCATTTAACAGACTCATGTGGATTGATCATAATACAATGGGACCATATCCCTAGGTGGATCAAGTTTTATGTTCCTTCCATAGTTACCCTATACTCTTAGAAGATATTGTTACACAGTTTCCATGACTTAAAAAGCTCAAGTTTTTTAGGAGTGTAGTGTACCCCATCACGGTGTAGTATACCTCTTCCTAGGGGCCCTGTAGACACTTGAGTCTGGCTATAGGACTAGGGACAAAGGTGAGTGGTAAGGGTGGGTCCTGGGGGACAAAAGCATTATCTTGCTTGGCATCTCTTTCAAAAAAGGATATTGCTGTTTCCATAGACAATGCAGAATTAATTCCTTCAGCAAGTGTGGAGAGGGCAATCTGCAGGAAGTGTGGGTGGGGACTCATTTGCTACTACTTACTTGAGCAAAATAAGCCCATCACAATATGAAAGTTCAATGTTCTTGGCTTCATCATGGTCCTCCATCATACCTCCATCCCAAGTTATACTCTTTTCCAATCAGTGTGCTCATTTTAACTGCTGACACCATCCAAGGCTGGGACTTAAACAACTTGTGTTGTGCACCAGCCAATCAGGTGATGAGAGCTTGGGGTTTTTTATTTTTATTTTTTTATTTTTTAAATGCCAGACCTATGGCTGCTGAAGAAACGACTCTTAGGACACACTGGAGAAGCTGAGAAGCCAGTAGCTGTTTAGTCCATAATGCTGGATGCCTTAGTAGTCTCAATCTAGTTCTGAAGGTCTAGAAGATTCATGTCAAGTCACTTGTCATCAGTGTACGATGGAAGGTCAAAAAAGCTGAAATCTGAAGTTGGCAAAGGATGACAATGTGGTGGCAGCAGCAGCAGCAGCAGCAGCAGCAGCAGCAGCAGGTGACTCAGCCGTGAGTGAGGACAGGCAATCAATGCTGCTTTTTCCTTGGACCACTCTACTTGTGTCTGGGGTTACCTGCTCGGGCATGACATTGGAGGAGGATCTTCTCCCTTCAGTCAAGCCTCCCTGGAAATGTTTTCCCAGACCTTCCCAGAGGAGTGTCTCTTAGTTTATTCCCACCTATCAGGCTGACAATCAAGATCAACCATCATACACTCCAAGGATCATGAATTGTTCCGAGTCCAGAAACTTCCCCACTTTGTTTCATGTGCTTTTATCATACTTCCAACTATTGCCTGATGAACCCTCAACATGTCGCTCTTGTGGACTTTATTTATTTCTAGAAGGAGCAAAAAGCAAAACTATAATGTTTATATATGAAAAAATGGTCTGCTGTAATGTTTAGTATACAATTACATTTTGATAAACAGTAAACAATGAACAATTTCATTATCACTATGACTCAATCTATGTCGTGAATGGTGTAGAAATAGGTTTAATTGTGTCTCCTCTTTCTTTCTCTTTTCTTCAGTGCTAGGACTTGAACCCAGGCCTTACATGTCCTCGGCAAACTCTCTACTGGTTGGCTCTACCCCCAAAGCTCTTTATACTTTCGAGGTGTTTTATCCCTTAAAACACACTTAAACACAAATTCAGAAAAATTTACTGGAACTTCGATGACCCTATAGGTATAATTCTCCAACTAGAACACCTTTACAATAGAAAGGTAACGCTGATAATAATTACCCTGGGACAGCAGGCACAAACTAGGACCATGTAAGCTGAATCAAGATGCGTTATGACACTGTACAGGGTTTACCAAAGCAATAAATTTAGACTTAAAATACAGAGAGATGGACACATGATACTTTATTATGGAAGCATCAGTGATACTCATTGGAACAGAAGCTCTATCCTTGTAGCATCTCCCCAATGTACACGGAAATATCCTATGCCAAGCCCTGGCCACCATGTCTTCAAGACTCCACCCCTCCCCGTGGTGTTCCTTTCCTCAGGACAGTTCTCAAAGCACTTAACCCAGGTGGAGAATCTTGCTTTAGTCTCCTGACATCAGTGGAGTGATATTTGTGTTTCATTTGGGGCCTGGGGGAAAGATGTCATTCAGATGTCACCTGAATTAGGATTGCCCAAGCCCAGGCCAACATAGATGTCCCTTCTTTGCAGGATCACAGCTTTAAAATTATGTTTGACTGATTGTATTTTGTGTATTATCTGTAAAGGACAAGGACTCTGTCTCCTTTGTTACTGTCACTAACAAATGAGGACAGTGCCTGGGTAGAGGTGAATGTCCTTGAACTAAAGAAGCTAGAAATTGATAACTTGAGATCATGATGAGTTATGGAGGAAAAGGCCAACCAGTGCTTATAAAGATATGACTTCCAAGGAAGACTTAGAACTCACAATAACAAAAAAAAAAAACCCAGTTGTTGAACTCTGATGAGGTGCAGGGTCTTGCTAAGCACAGTGCAATGTTGTAGCATCTAACCTAATAGTTCTAAACAGTCTTTCTTCTGATTTGTATATGGGGAAACTGAGGCACAGAGAGTTGCAAGCATTTGTTTTAGTTAGAAGTCCCCCAAACGCCACACAGAGCTGTTGAAGAAGGTGTTGAGAGCACAGTGATGTGATGTGGAAGGCGGGTGAGTACCACTCTGCTTCGGGTAAGACAGTCTCCATTGATCAAGAGTCCTTCTAAACACAACAGCCCTATTCATCCTGACTTCCTTTATCTTCCAGGATCTTTTGGCTAGGTTGAGTTGGGACTCCATGAGACTTCACTTTTAAGAGGTTTTTAAAAAGATACATCTCCTTGGAGAGGTCACTTCTGTGACTTCAAAGATTCTTAAGGGTCGCCCGTTAGAGCCACTTCCCACTCCAGAGAATACTTGTGGAGCTGGCACAGAGGGTGTGGAGTAGCATGAGAAGATTCCCTCTAAGCCACTGGCGCTTCTCTGGTTGCCATTGACAGTGAATTCACTGGTCCTTTCTGGCTTTCTCTGGGAACTTCTGAAAAGCAGACATTTTATTTGTCTTCTTGTTTCCTGGTTAGAGTAATGGACAGTAATAGACTCTGCAGTGTGTTAGCCTCTTTCTTCCTACCCCATACCAGGAAAAAGCTAACAAGACAGATCCTAAGGTTTTGCAAAGTCTTTGCTTCTTCCCCAACACTATTCTACGATCTATTTCTGGTGATTGGGAAAGGAGGCACTGTAACAGATGGATGATTTCCCCAATATTGTTCAACAGCACAGATATCTAAGTACATTGAGTTTGGTGACAGGCCTCATGTTAACTGATCCTTTGGAATGGCAACAGACCAGTATTTTTAGCTTGCTAAACTGCATGTGTGCTTTGGAGTTTTATTTGAGAATGGGCTAAGAGTTAAAGTTCTTATTTATAGCACCTGGTCATTTAGAGACTGAATTATGCCCCTTCCCCACCTGCTCTGTGGATGATCCAGTTTTGGTGCTGTGATAAATAAGCCCCAGATCTTAGCTGTAACATGAAAGGGTTACCATGCACTCTGACGTGTGTCAGCATTGGGTTTGTCTGGAGACTGTCCTCAGGTGGCCTCCCAGAAATGCTGGTGGAAAGGGTTGGTCTTGGTGCTCGGTCCCTGCGGTGCTGTAAGGGGGCATGGGGAATCCCTACAGGCCTGCAAAGCTCACCCCAGAGTGACACTTGCTTATGTCTCATACACCATTGTTTCTCTGTAAATTCAAAGAAGCTGGAAAGTACAAACTCAACATTGAAGGCAGATGGTTGAGTATATGTGTTAAACAGTGTTGATGATTTCCATGCTTGCTTTATCAAACACACACACACTCACACACACCACTGGTGTGGGTGAGCTTGGGGTGGGCAGTGGGGATATGGTTGAAAGCTAGTATATCAAGTGTCCATGTAACATGTAATGGCCATACATAAGCTAAAATTATTTTGTTTGTGTTTCCCTCTATTCATGTTAAAATCGATGGGTTTGCTTGATGGGAAGTGGAATTCCCATTCTCAGTTACACACTTGTGGGGGATTTGCAGCCTCGTGTCTGCCACATCTTAGGGACAGGGTCTCATGTGGCCCAGTCTGGCCTGGGACTGACCCTATAGCTGATCAGCTCCTGATCCTCCTGCCCCTCCTGAGTGCTGGGATCACAGGTATACAACACCATGCCTGACATGCTTACGGCAGGAGTGGCCAAAAGAAGCTCTTCCTTGGGCAAATGAGATGACTCAGTGTGAGAAAGTGTTTATCACACAAGCCTGCCAACTTGGGTTCAATCCCTGGACCCTGTGGTTGGAAGGAGAGAGCCAGCTCTTGAACGTTGTCCTTTGACTCACACACACACACACACACACACACACACACACACACACACACACACGCCCTGTCACATATGCTCTCTCTACAATAGTCATAAATAAAGTTTAAAAATTATTTAAAGAGAGGTTTCCCTCCCTTCTCGAGGTAGGGTAGTCTGTGAAGGTGAGGCTTGAGCTGCTGCTGCTATTTGCATCCATGAAGAGAGCCTGGAGCCGCCCAGGGCCACCGTGGGAAGCCAGCAGGGACAGTTGAGAATGGAGGAGTGAGATGGAAGTGACAGATGGGGGCAGGTTCTCGAAGGAGTGCTTGAACCCCTGCCGAATCCAGCCTTTTTCCTTTAGACTTTGCTTTGCATTTGTTCTTCAGTGCCTCAGAGTGTCAGTGAAAAACTCCCAGAAAGGACCTAAATGCCACACAGTCATGTGCATAGTAAATTTTATTCGACCCGAGAATGGCGGCAGGTTACATACAGTTCATATATGTTATCTGTCTTGCTCAGGCATCACAGTGGCGCCAAGAATTCACGGGACTATCATTGTTCTGACACCATCCTTTTCCAAGCCTTTATTTTCTGCACTTATTAAGATTCTTGAGGATGGGAGTGTCCAGTTCCCAAGTGAATACAAGCCAAGTATAGCTGACCTGGTGACAGGTAAATCTGGGGAGGCTCTCATACTAGAGGAAGGATTCAAGTGTTAACTCTCTCACCTTGCATACAGGCTTTCTCCACTAGGCAAAGCAACCAGCCAACGGAACAAAATAAAACATAACAACCCCAAGAACACTCCCTCCCCCCAAAAAACCAGAACAAACAAATGCAAAGCAAAAACTAAATTAGGTTATTCTAGAATCATGTTGTCCCAGTTAGGCTGCTCTAGCAGTAAAAACTGCTTGCCTCTCCCTGTTTCCCTGGAAGGATAGACTTCTGTCTTCCTTTAGAGAAGGCATTTGCTTGGTTCTCCTACTACCCCTTCTAGATCAATTGTTATCTCAAGGTAATTAGGAACTAGTTTTCCCCAGGTGACCATGGACTGGCATGGATGTGACATGCTTGACCACTTGGAGAATAATAGGTGTTTGTGGAGAAAACACAAGTTCCAGAGAACAAGGGGGCAAGGCAGGTGAAAGCATGTCTGTACTCACCCACTGACTCATCCATCCAGGTATCAGAAACAGACAAAACAAAAGCCAGCAAACACCTACAGACTCTCACTAACAGAGGTAATACACTTAGCTGTGTGAGTTCTAAGGATCGTTGTCATTAAGAAATATTGTCATTGAGGAGCATGTAAGACTCATTAGTTTATAATACAAGTAAACATACAAATAAGCACTTGTATTTATCCCACAGATATAGACAGTGTAAGGTTAGGAGTGCTAAGTATGATGGGAGAGCTGCAACAGGAAAAGGATAAAAGTTTTTGGAGGAAGGAGCTATTTCTACAGCTCAGAAAATTAGCAATGATTTCTCAGAGGTGATGTTGCTATAATGGTTAAATGATGAGCTAATGGCACCTGAGAGAGCAGGGCTTGAATCCCAGCTCCCCTGGCTATTAGCTGTGTGGCATTAGGCAAGTTATTTTCACTCTGTAAACTCATCCTGCTGTCTCCAAATTGGGAAGATGGTCTCTGCCCTGCAGGTACACGCCACAGAGACCTGACAGGATATGGATCTTCAGCAGAGTGTCTGGTGGGAAACAAAGGCTGCCTCCATTTTGTTGTGCAGTTTTTAGAGCTTTCTAAGAAATGTTCCACCTGGAAAGGCCATGCAGCATCTTTAATAATGCTCACAGATGCACTGAGGGTACCAAAAGCTGACACGAGGGCAGGCCACCAGAGTGTCTCTGAGGATGAAGGAAGCAGGGGTCCTTGACTTTACATGATGGACAGGAGCCACATGGTGGGTGGCAGTGGATTGTGTTGTCCCCATCTAGGTACCAAGATCTTGGTGTTTCCTACTAGGAGGGCAAGGAGACAACACAAAGAAAATAAACACCAGTTATAGGGAAAAGGGCACCGAGTCTGCTTTGGATTAGTGGAAATGAAATGGGCGGAAAACATTTGGTTGTTTAATCACGAGAAGAGCTATTTTAAAAGTTCCAGGTTTGCATGCTCTCCAGAATAGTTATTCTTAGTAGTAATGCCAGGAAGTCATGTGATGTAGGAAATAAAAAAGATGCAACTAGGTCTTGGGAGAGGTGACCTGGGTTCTGAATCCGTCGGGCACAGCTCTGTGAAGGAGAGGGCCCACCTCAAGTTTTCAGCCTCTCTTGCCTCAGGTGCAATCTAGGTTGATGTTGGTGCCTTAGGAAAGGTGCAGGGTCAAGTGGCATCTGGGATAGAAATTACTGGGAATTGTGGGGCAGTATAAGAAGTATTGGGGGCAGGGGAAGGGCAAGCATGTGGCGAAGTCAGTGTAGCTCAGGCCCTCACATCATAGCCTAGTGGAGGTTTTTAATTTGGATGTTTGTTCAAGTTGGAGCCCAGCCTGTCTTGGAGGACAACTTGTGTGCTCTGTTACGGGAAGACTCTACAGGTTTATGTTTTGAATGCTTGGTCCCATTTTATGGTGCTATTTCAAAGCCGATGGAGAGTTTAGGAGGTGGGGTCTGGTTGGCAGAAGCAGGTCATTGCATGTAGGCTTCTGAAGATGATGCCCCCGTGCTAGTCCAATGCTCTACTTCCTGGTCCTTTCTAAGGATGGAGCCGCTCCACAGTCATGCTTTCGCTGCCCCAGTGAACCAATGTCTTTCCCAAACCATGAACCCAAAGAAACTCTTCCTCTTTAAGTCTTTTGGGTCAGGTATTTTGTCACAGAAATGATAAAGTAACCAATACCTGCTCTGAGCGTATTTCAGTACTGTAGCTTTCAATGATGGAAATCCAACGAGAACATTGTAAGTGGGCTCTGGCAGTTCTCCTAACTGAGTGTTGCCATGCAGTGCCACTGGCCACATGTTTGCACTGGTGTTTATGACTATGGTGGAGCCAAGAAGGATTTGCCAAGGCTAAGAGGGAATGCAGCCCCTACACATGAATAACGAAGCCCTACCATGGGACATGCACAGCACACCATGGAGCTCTGTGTGCAAACACATTTTCAAGTGACATAGTAGGTTCCACCAGCTTTGCTCTCTCTCCTAGTGTTCTTTCTACTAGTTGGGAATTCTAGATGTCTTGGCATACCATTTTTAATTTTCTATGACCATTGAAAACCTTCAGATTGAAAATGTTTGCCTGCTTTTGTTTTGCAATACACTTTGTTAATAGTATAACAAAATGGGTATTGCTGTTTAAAAGTTTGGGGAATGCCATGATTTTATTTCATTTTTGTTTCTAGTGAAGAAAAAAAAAATCACACTGTGCTCGTTTAAGACACAATAACGTTCAATGTGAAAGTTTGCATTTCAAATGAGTACATGAAAAGATCCTCGCCAGTGTTAAGTTGATGAGGAAATAAATGCAGATTAAACCCACTCCAAGACCTCACTATCCATTAAAACTCTTAAATTAAAAAGACCGACCCTTACCAAGTCCAGGCGAGGCCACGCAACATCTGGAGCTCTCATGATTCTGGAGGGAGTGTATCATGGTCCAGCCTAGTTGGAAAACAGTTGGCAGTTAAATTTAATATAGTTACTGTATGACTCAGCCATTCTGCTCCTAGATATTTATTTGGGAGGAGTGGAACCATATGTCCCCACAAAGACATTAGAAGGATGCTCACGGCAGCTTCTCTACCATTCCAAAGAGAAATAATCAAAATGTTCATCAGTGAGTAAATGAATAAAAATGAGATACAGCCACACCACAGAATATTACCCAACAATAAAAAGGAGCGAACCACCAACAAATATAAAAGAATGGGCATCAAAATGTGATTTTGTTCACATAAAACTCTAGAAAACGCCAACTAAGGTATTTGCCAGAAAGATCCGTGGTTGCCTGGGCATGGGGTGGAGACTGGAGGGGAGAGAATGGCAAAGAAGCTTCTGGATGGTGTGGATAGGGACCTTTTCATGGTGGTAATGACTGTACAGATATAGCATATTTCCAAATGGATAACATCATATCTTCAAATATATTCTGTGCATAATGTGCTGAGTAATGGTGGTAACACACACACACACACACACACACACACACACACACACTACACACACACGTCAAACTTTCCCATCAGACGAAGTTTCAAATCACAGCTTTGCCTCGAACTACTAGTATTCATTTGGACAACGACTTAATATTTGAGTGTCATGAGTGGAGGGCTATGGTGGGAGATACCTACTCCAGAGTGCTGTCCTAATAAGCTCTAGGAAATCCCTTTGAACACAATAAACACACAGTTGAGGATGGTTATGAAGTGAGGATTTTGTCCACCTGAGAGCCTTTTTAGGTATGTTTTCTACTAACCTCTTTCCTCTTGTTTCTGGGGTCACAGCGCATGTCCTATAGTTACGATGTATGAATACTTGAATAAAAATAGCACCACCATCACCTTAATGTGGCCTGCTAACAATGTAAGCACTCAGTGCTGGCCCCTCTCTCCTTCAGTGGAATCATCCCATGATGCACCAGGAACATCCCATGATGCTGGAGAGTCTTAGATGTGCAGCTTTTGGTTCAATCTCAGAATCATTCTGGGTCTAGAAGCTACTCTGGAGCAAGAACTCTGGGTGACCCATGTGTACAGAGAAAATTGAGTGCTATAAAGTGGGGTGGGCTCCAAGAGTCTCTTTTATCAATATCATGTCACATATTTGAACACCATGTAGTGGCATGATGTCCCATTGCAGATCTTATTATTGGAAGGAATCAAGGAAGCCTGGAAATTATTCCTCAGGGAGTCAGAGAGGCAGGCCGGCCAGAGGAAATGCACAGTGCGTATGTATACTTGCTCCCTCAACAGAAGGCCCTTCAGTAGCTCTTCATAAAACGGTGATTCGGGATGACTGAGGACAAATAGATGCTAACAGAAACTTCATATTTATATACTTTGCAAGAGGCTCCCTTGAGTTCATGCATTTTCAAGCACTTTCCAAATTAGGCAGTTAACTTGTACCCTACTTAATAGGTCAGATATTAATTTGGTTTACTTGTTACTGTTTACCAAATGTCTTTTTGCTGGGCTCTGTGCATGAGCTTTGTTGCACTGTCACACTCAACAAGCCCTCACATTAAGCCTGTAGATACTTTTCATCAATAAACCCATGTCTGCTGAGGGCATTGATGGGAAAGCCCTGAGTCCTTCCTAAAGGTCACTAGGAATGGGAAGCTTGAGATTTGAACCTGTGCCTGTTTAATCAAAGCTGTGTGTGCTGCTGAGTCTAGGAAAGCAGAGATTAAAGGGTCTGATGATGGTGGTGATCGGTTTGAGTCCTCACTTTATGTTTAAATGAATGAATAAATGATTGACTCTGCTGCATAGAACGTTACCACAAGGCAGGAGTGGAGGTTCAGAACGCCCTAAGGATCAGCAGAGATGAGGCAGCCATTCTGGAAATCCAGAAGGTGTTCTGGTGGCACTCAGCCCCTAATTTAGAGAGCTGGGGTATATTTGGAGGCCTGATGAGAAAGGCAGCAGGGTCGGGGTAGGTTCCAGGGGAGATGAAGGGATTGATCACAACCATTCCAGCTGCGTGTCGTGATTTTGCCCCTATTGTGCAGCAGCAGCAGCATTGTGTTTGTTTGGCCTCTGTTGGACACAGCTCTGAACAAATGGTAGTCTATCTCTGTTATCAACATTGTGGTTACTGCTTTTCATCAAGGGAGAGCCTTTGCAGGAAGCCGCCGCCCCATGCACCGCCATTCTGTTATCTTTGAGTTACTTCAGACTGAGGACTAGTTCTGGGCAGCCTCATCCCACGACTCTACAGCAAAGGCTGTAAAAAATTCTTTACAATTCTTCTTCTGCATTCTTTTTATTATATAGCTTGAGTTTGATATTACTTTGCTTTTGAGATATATTTTAATTTAAAAAAGAAATATACTTTTTCTGTAAAAATAGAAAAATACATACCGTCAACAATAAGGAAAGCTATTGATGAGTCCAATCCTTGTCTGTTTAATAGTTGGATAATTGGGAATATGGCAACATCATTTATACTGTGAATATGGTCATCTTTGCCTGTTCACCTTTGTGTATATCCTTTGTCACTAGAACCCTGTTTTGATTCAGAACTAGCAAAGCTGTTTGTCCCCAGTCTTATTTGTGAATCCACTACTAGATTCAGGAGCTTCAGGGTATTCCTTGGGGAAATGACTTGATGAACAGTGAACATTTGTCTTTCCAAGTTTACATCGATCTTCTCCTGAGACCAAGGTTGCTCTGAGGTATGTCAGGGGTGACATCCAAAAGTGATATTTGAGAAATCCACCTAATAAATAATGCCCCAGGCAGCTTCAATTCTGCCCATTCCCCTGGAGTTTCCTGAGTAGCTGCCTCCAAGTAAGGTCTGAAGTGCCCAGAGGAGTGAGCTCTCCATTGAGTAGGAAAGCTTCCAGAGAACTCCAGTTATGAATCCAGGTGCTTGGTATATAGCATGAATTCTGGGAGATGTGACATTTTGCCATCAATGAGGAAAACCAGTGCCAACCAGTCATCAGCTCCGACAAGAAGCAGCACCTCACTCACCAAGCATACGGGTCCACTTTCTCTAGAACGTGGGAAGGTAGGGAAGGAACAAACCCGAGCATGACGAGGTCTGATGCTGGAGTACTAGGCTTCTGCCCACCAAAGCATGCACACTGATGGGTGGATTCTTCACAAGCTGACAAAAAATGGAAGACTTCAAATCCCTTTGGCTTCTAAGGACCTTGAACCCTGTGAGCTGCATTCAAATTCTGCTTGAGAAGAGAAACAGAGCCACTGCTGTGGTGTGTGAGGAGAGAAATTGTCTCCGGAGAGATCCCGGAGGAAATCCCATAGTTTGAGTGAGGCAATGGCTCCTGTTTTTCTGAGTTGCACAGTGCCTCTGGCTTCACAGCTCAGCTACCTGTGGTTTTTTTTTTTTTTCTCAAGGCTTTTGAGGGAACAATGAAAACAACAACAGAGGAAGAGAACAGAACCACACATCCCAGTAGAATTCTTGCAGTCAATGCTTTGTTTATAATACACCACCACCCAAAATGTTTATTGTATATATTTTGTGATTTTTTTTCCTGGATGGTTGTGGCACACACCTTTAATCCCCATACTTGGGAGGCAGAGGCAGGCAGATTCAAAGCCAGCCTGGTCTACACAGAGAAACCCTGTCTCAAATAATCAAAAAAAAAAAAGTGATTTTTATTGTTTTGTTTTTGAAAAAAAAAAAAAACAATGTTAGAGATGGCAGACTCATTATTTTTTTTTATGGACAAAATACTTCTACAGATACTTTACAAAAAGGAATCACCAGATGGGTGATAAATATATGAAAGAGTCCCAACTTCATTAATTACCACAAAATGCAAATTAGTACAAGGATGAAATATTACTGCACACCCTCCAAAATGGCTAAATTTACTGTGTTTTTCAGGTGAATGTGTGTTCATCTATATAACATACATCCATAGAAATATATCTTATGATTATTGAAAGACCCAAGAATTATTATAGGTACACCATTTTTAAAAATATGTATATATTATTTTTATTGATTTTTTGAGAATTTCAAACATTCATACGATGCATTTTGATTATATTTATCCCTACTCCTCTCCCTAAATCCTTTCAGATTTACCTCCAGCTGTATTACATCCCAACTTCTCTCTCTCTCTCTCTCTCTTAGCTTACCGAACCCAATTTGCACTGCCCATATTCTCATGGGTGTGGGGTAGGAGTCACATCCTTAAATAAAAAATGACTCCCTCTCTCCCAGAAGTTATCAACTGTGAACAGCTCCTCAGATAGGGGTGGGAGTTCATCATCCTTCACCTTACATGCTGGAATATTGACTGACTTGCTCTTGTGCAGGCATGGTGCAGGCAACCACAGCTGTTGTGAGTTCTTGAGTGAAACAGTCCAGCTGTTCCCAGAAGATTCTGGTTTGCTTCAGTCCTCCCTAACCTTTGGCTCTTAAAATCTGTCTGCCTCTTCTTCCAAGATGGTGCTCGAGCTGTGAGGAGGGACTAATCCACAGACACTTACCCTCTGCACTTGGACCACTTGTGGGTTTTATGCTAAGTACGATCCACTAGGAGCATAACTTTTAATATCCACAAACTTTGAATCAACTAAAATTTTAGCAACTGCAGTATGGGCAAATAAATTGTGCAGTGAGATACTGCATAGCAATATAAAGGAACAGACTACCATGCCATATAACAGAATGTTGACATACAGAGATGTAATGTTAAACACCACAACACAAGCACCATGTTGTTCTGTGGTATAGTTTATAGTGTTAAAAACAGACAAATCTGGTTGGTGGTGTTAAGACTCTGCATGTTATTTCAGGTAGAAGAGGAAAGCGGATGAGAGAAACTTCTAGAGTGTTGATTATGTTCTATTCCTTGCTTGATTGCATAGGTAGAAAAGTTTGTAAAAAGCCACTGATCCATGTAGATAGGTGAGCAGGACACCTTCATGCATGTCTACCATACTTTAGCAAAATACTAAACTTTTATTTTAGATATGAGCACCATGCACATGCCTGGTGCTGTCCAAAGCAGGAAGAGGGCATTGAATTTCATGAAACTAGAGTTATGGACTGTTGCAAGAAGCCACGTGGGTGCTGGGGAGTCAAACCTGTGTCTCCTGGAAGAGCAATAAGTGTTCTTAACTGTTGAGTTCTTTCTAGCCCCTGCACCTTGTTTTGAAAACAAAGGTCCCAGAGGGAGATGTTTGATAAGCACAAGGCTATTTCTTTAAGGATTGGGGAGAGGCCGTGATAGAGTCAAGGACAACGGTTTTGGATTTGTACCTTTTTTGCACAATATGTGTGGATGAGCATATTTTACTAAATGGAACCTTGTTATTCAGGGTGATGATGCCATGAATCATTTCAAGAAGGTCCTTGCTCTGTAATTCATCTTGTTTATGAATTAAGACGTTCACTCATTAAGTTTGCTTCCAGCAAAGTGTTCCTGAACTCATACAAAGGAGCTATTTGCTTTTGCTCTGTTATTAATTAGTTAATATCAAGTCAACCTGCATTCTTAAACAGCATCTGCAGGCACCACTGTTTGAGTTTTGCAGGGCTGCTGGAATAAATAGCTTAAAATAATAGGTTAGTATAATACACTTTCATGGCTCTTGGGGGTCCCAAGTCTGAAAGCACGAGATTTGCAGGGCCATGCTCCATGTCCTGAAAGCTGTGCTGTATCCTCTTCTCTTTCTGGCACTTGTCAGTTTCCCTTGGCTTATGGCCATTTAACTTCTGTCTCTGCTTGTGTCTCCCTTTGGGTTCTCCTCTTCTGTGTTTCTTAGCATCCCTTCTGCTTCCAAAAATAGGTGCAGACAGATTTTTCTGTCCCCCCGCTCCGCTGTCAGCTTCCAAATAACCATACAGAGACTTATTATTAATTATGAAAGCTTGGTCGACAGCTTAGGCTAGTTTCTAACTAGCTCTTACAACTCAAAAGAACCCATTTCTATTAATTTATGTGCCACCACGTGGCTTGTGGCTTTCCCTGTCCTCCAGCATGTCTTGCTTCCTCTGCAGCTCCTGGAGACCCCACCTTTCTTCTTCCCAGTGTCCTCTGCATTTGGCTGTCCTTCCTATACCTCTTGTGTAGCTAATAGCTATTTAGCTTTTTATTAAACCAAAAAGAAGGTCCCTTGGCAAAGACACATCTTCACAGTGTACAGAAAAGATTATTCCACAGCAAATTAGGGACATGCTAAATCCAAGATATTTATTGTCTTAAGACCCTTAACTCCTTTTGACTGAGAAGACCCCATTTCTAGACAGTCAACACTCTGAGCTTCTGGGGGAACATGAATACAGAAGAAGAGTGACCCTTGTTTAACTCATATGGACAGGGTCACTGGGCTAAGTACACAGTAGGCTTGTGCTGTTCACCTCTTCTGCTATCGGCTACCCATCACTTCAAAGCCAGAAAAAAAATGACCTCAACGGTTGTAATGATACAACTATTGTCTGAAATTTTTATCATTTCATTCTCTCAACAATTGTGCTATTTTCATTTTTTTTAAAAAGACTTATTCATTTATTATGTATACAGAAGAGGACGCCAGATCTCATTATAGATGGTTGTGAACCACCATGTGGTTTCTGGGAATTGAACTCAGGACCTCTGGAAGAGCAGTCAGTGCTCTTAACCTCTGAGCCATCTCTCCAGCCTCTCATTTTTTTTTTTTTTCTTGAGACAAGGTCTCACTTTGTAGACCAGGCTGGCCTTGAACTCACAGAGATTTGTCTGCCTCTGCTTCTCAAGAGCTGGGATTAAAGGTGTATGCTGTGTCACATCAGGTGATCCTATCACCTGTGGCTACATAGAGAGTTTAAGTAATTTTGTCACAGTCACACAGGTGATGAGCAATTGAGCTCAGGCCTGACTGCTCCCCAAAGCAGATAACTCTCTTTGTAAGTTACCAAATGAGGGTCTGGGGGAATAGATCATTTGCCTTAGCATTGTAAGGACCTCAGTTTGGTCTCCAGAAGCCACATAATAAAGGTTGTCAGATGGCATGTGCCTATAATCACAGCAATATGGAAGTGGTGGAGACAGGGGCATCTATGTCAGGGGTTCGTGGCCAGCCAGCCTAGCCTAATTGAGCTTCTGGCCAATGAGAAACCCTGTCTCAAAGAAGGCTAGTAGTGTTCTTGAGGGTAAAACCTAATATTGTCCTCTGGCTTACACACACACACACACACACACACACACACACACACACACACACACCAGTGGCAAAAACTAAACAAAACAAACCATGTTGGATACTGCCAATCAGTAACTGCTTGTTCACTGTTGACCAGACCATGAATGAGACCATAGAAGTTAGGATTAGACCATGGACCTTGCCTCTGAGAAGCTCATGACTAAGAACACTAAGGAAAACATTTTGTTCACTCGGTAGTGTGTAATGAAAACATCCCACATGCTAGGCACAACATTAAGCACTGGTGAGATGTGTGTGAACATGATCTATGGAATCCTTGCTCTCTGGAAGTTTCAGTCTAATGGGAAAAGCATGATAATAAGTGAAAAGGGAGTCAGTAAGATGGATGTAGCTTGTGATAAATATTCCTAAGGGTAAAACCTGGGATGCCAACCACAGTTAGGTATGAGGCTTTCTGCACAAGTAGCAGGTTTATAGTCACTTTTGAGAGTGGAAGCAGACTTAGGTCCCCAAGCTGATGATAGAAACCCTGAAGTATTTGAAACTGCATCTATAAAAAAGAAATAATAACCTTTGACATGGAAAACTGTTTTGCAAATTTTATTGGTTAGTAGACTTAAAAGCTTTCTTTTCGATTTTCCAAAGATTTTTCAGCACGCTTAACACATAATGGACCAGTGACTAACATTATTATTAGAGGTTGAAGAAGAGGATGAAGTGGTGGGTGGATGATAAGGGTCCCTAGTTATCCATCCTTCAATAACAGTTGCTGGAGTCCCTTCTCTGTACAGGACTGGCCCCAAAGCAAGCTCACAGTCGGAATATGAATACAGTGCCTTGCCCCAGGGAGGATGGATGCAGTGGGTTCTCTCTTTTAGAATCCTGTTCCTATAACTCCTGATCAAATATAATCCTTAAACCAGCATCTCCTTTAAAAATAGTTCAAACTGAAAAAAAATTGTCTGTGGTACATATTATGTGTATATGTGATTTATGCATTTGTTAGTGTATATGTGCATATGAGTGCATGAGAGTGCATATTCATATATGTGTGTACATGCATGTATATGCATATGGATATATGCATGCGCATGTGTGCCAGAGGTCCAGATCTGAAGTCGTCCTCTATATCCTCTTGTACTGGTTATTTTTCTTTCAACTTGACACAAACAAGGGTTACCTGGGAAGAGGGGACCTCAACTGAAAAAATGCCTCTATCTGATTGCCAGCATCTTCATGATTAATGATTGATATGGGAGGCTCCAGACCACTGGGGGCAGTGCCATCCTTAAGCAGGTGATCTAGCTTAAGAAAGCAAGCTGAGCGATCCATGGAGACCAGGCCAGTAAGCAGCATTCCTCTATGCTTTCTGCTTCAGTTCCTGCCTCCAGACTCTTGCCCTGACTTCCCCTCATGACAGACTAAGCTCTACATTGAAACAAACCCATTCTTCTCCAAGTTGCAACAGAAAGCAAACTTGGACACCTCCACTTCGTTTCGAGACAAGAATTCTCACTGAACCCGAAGCTCATCCATTTGTCCCGGCTGGCCAGCCAATGAATTTCAGGCACATAGCTGTCTCCTTCCCCACGCCCCAACCCTAGTACTATGGTCACAAGAACATGCCTCCACATCTGGTTTTTTACATAGGTTCTTGTATCCTACCTCTGAACCCCATGCTTTCTCGGCAGGCATTTTTCTAACTTCCCAATCCCCCTTTTCGGTTCTCTAAGTCTTTCCTGTTCCTTCAAAGCTGCTAGCTGCCCATGGAGTCTCTCCCACCCACAGCCAGTAGCAAGTTGCATATGCACCTCTGGCTGATAGCAGCTCATTAAGTATCCCGGGGAAGTCTGAATATTGACGTCAGTGGCTGCTCCCTGGGCACAGCACACAATTGCAGAGCTGATTTCTTTCTTTCTCTCCCTACGGTGATATGATAGATTTCATTCCTGGAGAGCTCCCCAGGCAAGATTTAAGTCGTTTTTTTTCCTGCTGTGAGTCTGGAATAAAGTCTTCACAGATTGCCCAAGCAGGCTCAGTGAATCACCCTCACTTGCGGGTGTGCTCTGCACTCCTCTGCATGCAGGGGACAGCCTGATTTAGCACATGTCGCTCTCACCTTCCATTCATCACCAGCTACATGCACACCGCTAGGTTGCAGACATTCCCATGGGCCTATCACCTTAGCGAAAAGCCCTTTTCCAATGTAGTCTTTCATTGGAAGACAGTTCTTCAGGAGACAGACTGCAACATGCCAGGGTCACTGGGTGTCTTCACTGGATCATGATTCCTGGGAGCAGTTCAAAGGCATTGTTTTTTTGGGAAATTAAAAAGTCTGTGTTAAGCTAGGCAGTGGTGGTGAACACCTTTAATCCCAGCACTCAGGAGGCAGAGCCAGGCGGATCTCTGTGAGTTTGAGGCCAGCCTGGACTACCAAGTGAGTTTCAGAAAAAAGGTGCAAAGCTACACAGAGAAACCCTGTTTCGAAAAACCAAAAAACAAAAAAAAAAAAACAACAAAAACCCAGTATGTGTTAAAGCTGATGGTTTAAAATTTAAAGTTGCAGTTAGGCATACATTTGTGTGTGTGTGTGTGTGTGTGTGTGTGTGTGTGTGTGTGTGTGTGTGTGTGGTGTGCATGCATGTGCAACTATGTGTGTGGACACATGTGCCATGACATTTGTGTAGATGTCAGAGGACACTTTGGGAGAGTGGCTTCTCACCTTTCCACTATCTGCATCTCAGCAATCACACTCAGGCTGTCAGGCTTGGTGGCAGGGGCTTTTGTACCTCAGCATCCCAGCGATGGCTCTTAATGCATGTGTATTTATCTTTTGCTCTGGATTGAATCAACAAAATGTTCACAGAGGTTAAAAATACTGTCTTAGGAATGCTTGGCTCTGTCCCTTGGCTTTTTTGTTTGTCTGTTTGTTTGAGACAGAGTCTTATTTATCCTGCTTTGGTTTAGAGCTCATGATCTTCCTGCCTGTGTGGATTACAGGCGTATGTTGCCATGCCTGGAATAATGCTGCTCCTGTGGTCTTGGGCTGGCTGTGTAACCTCTGAGATTCTCAGTTTGTTAACCTGTAGAATAGCACTAAAGCCAAGGATTATCCAATGCTATGATTCATATAAATGCTTATTATAAGGACGGGCACCTAGAAAATGTTCAGTACAAGTCAGCGTTTGCTAATGTTACTGCTGTGCTGGTGTTATTTACCACCAGGCTAGTGCTTAACCCAACTCTGTCTTTTCTCCTAACTTGACTTTTCTGGAGGGTTGGAGAGACTATTTCTGTGTATGAATGTGTGTGTGGGGTCATGTGTGCACACAGTGGGCATGTGTGTATGTATATGTATAATAGGTCTATCCTCACATGCCACCTACCCTTTGTTTGACACAGGGTCTTTCATTGGCATAGAATTTTACCACATGGTCCAGGACTAAGAGTTTCTTGGGGCGGGCAGCTATTTTCATCTCCCTTTTAGATAACAGGTTCACAACACTATGGCCAATCTTTATAGGTTCTAAAGATCCAAACTCAGGTCCTGCTGCTTGTCAAGCAAGCACTTTATCAACTGCTCCTTCCTCCACCTTGAAGAGACCATCTTTTTGAAGGGCTTCATGTCACTCCATCTGGACAGATCACTAGAGGATGCTGTAGAGAGGTATGGTTTGAACGGATCTCCTCCAATTTCAGTGGATACTGCTGTGGTTGTATTAAGGGCATGGGGTGGTAAGAGGTTCCTACAGGTCTTCATGTGTGAGGGACTGTGGCCTTCCTAAAAGAGGCTACATTCTGTGTGTGGCACCTTACTCTTCTGTTTGCTTTGTAAGTTTTTGACATGTTAGGTGCTGACATCCTGGGCTGTCTAGCCTGCAAACTTATAAACAAGCTTGCTTCTGTCTTGATTCATTTGTAAAGGCTTGGCTGCTTTATTATAGTAGTTCAACATGGACTGGGACACAGAGGCAACACATAGTCTTGTTAATGAAGCACCAAGGATGTCTGGGCCTGGACACGCACACCTCTAATCCCACTACCCGAGAGGAAGAGGCGGCAAAATTTCAAGTTCCAGGCCAGCATGGTTTATACAGCCAAACCATGATGAAAGAAAACAGTGAAGACTAGGAACAGAGTTCTGTGGTAGTGAATTTGCCTGACATGTCCAAAGCCCTGGGTCAGCTCTCAGGCATATGGAATAGGAGAGAAAGCAATGCATTTTAAAGTCCCAAAATATGTTTTTGGATTTGTGATTTCTCACATGTTGCCTTTTGGGATCTAGGCAAGTCCCTTCTAAGCTTTGTTTTTCTTTCATGTATCCTTCAGACCATCGATTCTCCACCTGTGGATTGTGACTCCTTTGAGGGACGTTGAACAACCCTATCACAAGGATCCACTTAGACCATCAGAAAACACAGATATTTACATTACAGTTCATAACAGTGGCAAAATTACAGTTATGAAATAGCAACAAAACCAATTTTATGGTTGAGGGTTACCACATGGGGAACTATATTAAAGGGTCGCAGCATTAGGAAGATTGAGAACCACTGGTCTAGATGATCTATAAGGTTACATAATGATTTGTCTTTTGTTATGGATAGTATAGAAAGAATTCTTACAGAGATGGTTAAAAATACAGGCTTAGCCAGTCTCAAAAAAGACAAATATCAGGTTTCTTTTCATTTGCAATTTCCTGATTTTATAACTAAATAACTAAATAAATATTATACACACAGCATATGTATATATATGATGTAAAATAGTATGTGATATATGACATGCAAATAGAAATAAGATGGCCTCAGGGGACAAAGGGGCCTAATGGGAGGGAGAGCAGAAAGAAAACAGGGGTGAGAGAATTATAGTCTCATGTTCAATATGTAATATGTACTTGTGCAAAAACTTGAAAAATAACTAAATATAACAAGACATTAAAATTCTGGCTTAGAAATAGCATAGCAGGTCACTTGGGGTTTTTAAAAACAAACTTTTATGAATAGCTTGATTCCTTCAGCATCTCCTTTCTATTAAGGACATGATAGAGCCTAAGCCTTGTGATGAATGCTCTAGGAACATCAGCTTAATTGTCTTAACAAACCTGTGATTATGTTTAACCTTCATTGTGTGGGCAAATGAGTGTGTGTCCTTGGAAGTGAAAAGTTCCCAAATTCTTCTTGCCCAGCCATATGAGAACCACATTCCTGAACGTGGCATACAGGGGTCTTTCAGGTTTAACCAGGCCACACGACTGCCCGGGAGTCCTGTGTGCAGCTGGGGTCTATGCTTTCTCTGTTGTAGCCACAACTTCCTTGGCATTTCACAGAACACACCACTCTCCAGCCAGTTCCTGGGACCTCACTTATCTGCCCCCTCTCACTGTGGCATCTCACACCTATCTGCTTGTTTTCCTGGACAATTTCTATTCCTTAGGCTGAACATGAATGAGTTTCCCTGTGATCCAGGCTTCCAGCAGTTTACACAGAGCTTGTCACTTTGTCCACTGTCTTTTTGGACATCCTGAACATGATTCTCATATGGCAACTGCCACGCCCTGTGAAGACCATCTCTAAGGTCAAAACACTGGACAGGGAACATTGATTGGTAACATGATGCCTGGCACGGAGCAAGTACTCACTGTATGCTTATAGATGAATGAACAGACAGTCCTATCATGTCTATTGCCTTGCTCCTGTTTTTGAACTTCCCTACCCTCCTAGGGATGTAAAGGAGGCCTTTGGCTCAATGATCAGTTTAGCATTCTCACTCATGGTATCTCAGGACACATATTGTTTAGAGGACATTTCTTTCCTTCAAAGAACTCAGGCAGATGGTTCTGGCTTGACGTGGGACCTGCCAGGAAGCACTTGGTATTGTATGTGTCCCAAGAATATACTTAGGCATAAATTTCATACCAAGAAATTTACCCAGTCCTGGGGAAAATATTTTGTCTTGATATTCACCATCATGTTCTTATATAGCAGCAAACAACTAATGAAAAAAAATCTACATGTCTTACAATGAAGACTGGTTGGAGAAATCATGGTAAGCCTACATAAAAGAATTCAAGTTACCTATTAAAGTAATCCTATGGATGAACATTCTTTTATATAGGAAGAATATTCCCATGAGGAGTAAAAAAGCAGATTATACATGTTATATAAAGCATAATTTTGTGTATTAATTTAGTGTAACCAAAGTTACCTTTAATTTGTATGTTTGTAGTATGACTGTACATACCTCTGGGTGGGTCTATGCATATAATAAACTTGGGGAAAAGATCTGGAACTTTTATCCCCAGGTGGTAACAGGAATTATCTCTGCTTGATAGCACAAAAGTCATAAGTTCATACTTTTTTGTGATACATATATTCTAAAGTTGCATCCAAAATATATTTATATTTACAGCAATGTTTGGTAGAATTAGTTTCCTAAAAACTAAATTTTTCATTACATCAAAACAAAAAATTTCCTTCTAAAATTATATAATGAAATGATGCCGCCCCATCAAAGCCTTTCTGTCATGTATGACAAACTATTTGGAAGGTGATGTCCTTGGGACAACTCACAATTGGATTGCTGAGGTGAAGCATTACTTAGGACAGGCAAAGGAGAGGGTGAATTGTAATAGCTTTTTAAAATGGATTTTATGTTGCGAGTTCTAAATGATTGGTTTATAGCCTATTTGGGCTTTCAAAAATGTTCCTCAAATATATTAATCTACAGTAAGGTTAACTCAACTAGGTTCCATCAGATATCCACAAGAGAGATGACAAGAAATTACAGTTTCAGGCGAGTTGCCATCTGCAAGGGTAATGTAATTTTATAGACCAAATCTCACCAAATCCCCCCACTCACAAGCAGCCCTTGAGTGTGCAGCATCTTTTAGCCTCTGCTTCTTGGTCTTTAGAGTAAGTTCTGCTTTCCTGATTACATCATGAGTCTCTGAGCATTAGCTATGTCTTCTGTTTTTCTTTTCTAGAAAAGTGATATACAGGTAGAAATTTGAAAAGTAAAAAGTGGGCAAGTATCCTTGACCTATTTATACTTTTAAAATAGCATTCATTTATAACCCTAGAACCATTTAATCCACCTAAAAATGTCAATTTCTTTGGCTTTCCTTGGAACTAAAACAAGGAAATGGTAACCATAATTGTGTCTTACGTTAATGTGTAAGAATGTGCAAGTTGGCTTCAAGAGACAATACTTTATCTACCAAGGTAGTTTATTCAATTTGCTTGACATTGAATCAAGCAGATAAAATACCAGGTTATTGTTTGAGGGTTTTAATTCCAATTCCTTTGTGACTGCCTTCCCAGTGGTTGTGTTGGATTTACCAAATGCAGGCTCTCTGCTTCTTTCATCTTTCCGTCTCTGGGTTCTAATTTAATATTTCTGGGGTAAGACCTAGACATCTAATAAATATGCAAGGGGCTGTTATGCACAGTTAAACTTGGCAACTTCTAATATAAGTCAACACTAATTAATTTAAAAGTGTTCTGAAAGTCTACAAAATTTAAGAATTATTTTCCTAAGCAAAACCAAGGAAGGATCAGCATGCTCTGCTCTTCTGCAGACAAGGAATGTCCCAATGTGATAGAGACACTGTTCCAGCTCTTGCTGGCTGTTCTTCTCTCCTGGGCAGGTTTTAGAAGATGTCCTCTTGCAAAGTGTAGAGTCCACTTGAGATCCCTGGAAAGTCCTCTGTTGATAATGTAATGACTCTTCTCTTTCCTATCTCTAGTGGCATGGAGGTATTAAAGGCAATGGGGGCAGGAGTCAGAACTAGAAGGCATTAGTAGAAATTACTTGTATGGTAAGGAATAAAAGGTACAGTTCAGTTGCAGATCATATTCCAATAGATACATACAATCTATTATTCTTAAATGAGTCTTTGCTTCTTCACTAACACAGGCATAGCTTACTAACTAGAGATGAATCCAGGGTGTTATGCATGGAGACAGCAGGATTCTGAAAAAAAATGTTTCATTAATATAACAATACAAGAAAAAGCCTCTTGTTACTCAGAACTTTATGAACTGTTATCCAAATAATCAAAGTCAATATACTGAAATACAAGCAAAGCCTCCAACTGAAATGAAAACATGGAAATTTACCTAAAAGAATATTGTTTGGAGTAAGACCATTTTCGGGGAAGAATGATGATTTGTAATGTTCAAGGTGTACTGCCAAATCAGGAAAAAAAAAGCAATTAAATGTATGCTAGCATGAATACACTTTGGGATCAAAAACTATATAGAAAAAGAATTGGCTTATAAAAAGTATCTTGAAAATATTATTAGTGTTTATGATGGCTAATCTCAATTGTCAACTTCATGAGACCTAAAATCATCTGGAATATGAACCTCTGCACATATTTGTGGGGTGTTATCTTGATTAGGTTAATTGAGGTGGCAAGACTTGCCCCCTGTGGGTGATATTATTCCCTAGGCTGGGTGGAGTCTATAAGAGAAAATAACTGAATGAAGGCATCCATCTCCCTCTGATTCCTGATTATAGATACACTGTAACCAATTGTCTCAAGCTCCTGTTACTATAACTACCCTGCTATTATGGACTATACCTTAGAACTGAGCCAAAATAAACCCCCTTGCCCTTAAGTTTCTTTTGTTAGGGTATTTTATCACAGTAATTGGAAAAGTAACTAAGACAATGGTTATAACTACATGACATCTATCAATTTTTACTTACTTCATTCTATTGTAAATTTTCCTTTGTTAATCTTTGAATTAGGTTTTTATCACTTGTAGAGAGAGTTGAAACCAGTTAGGCAATATTCCCTGTGCTGGCTAGTTTTATGTCAACTTGACACAGGCTAGAGTCATTTGGGAAGAAGGAGCATCAATTGAGAAAATGCCCCCACCAGATTGGCCTGTGGCATGTTTGTGATGTATTTTCTTGACTGATGATTGGTGTGGTAAGACCCAGCTCACTGAGAGAAGTGCCACCTCTGGGGAGGTGGTCCTTGGCATTATATGAAAGCAGGCTGAGCAAGGCACAAGGAGCAAGCCAGTGAGCAGAAAGCCAGTGAGCAGCATTCCTCCATGGCCTCTGCTTCAGTTTCTGCCTCCAGATTTCTCACTTGAGTGCCTCTCTTGACTTCTGGTGATGCACTGTGACCAAGCTGCTTTTATTCATGATGTTTTATCCAAGCAACAGAAACCCTAATTAATGCATTCCCCTTCTAGGCCTCAGATTTATTTTCTATAAAGGGCTAAGTATGTTTTGATGTATTGATTCTGCTTTATGATTTAAAAAACAGTATAATATCCTTTTAACATTGTAGCACAAGAGAAAAGGGTTATTAGATTTTCTCTGTATATAGATATATCAGTTATCTATCACTGTAGAACAAACCACACTGAAACCCACTGGCACAGAATAGTAAGTGTTTGTCATTTCTTATGACTCCAAATGTCAGGTGGGTGGTTTTGTGGGTATGGTCCAGGCTCAACAAATTGCATTTGAACTTGTTCATATTTTTGTAGTAGACTGGCGTGTTAGTTCAGTTCTGATTGGCCTAGGGTGGCCCCATATACAAGTCTGATGGGCCTGGCTGCTGAACAGGCTGTTAGGTTGCCCATAATGTACTCCTGTTATCATCTGACACAGATTTGCTTGAAGTTTATTCTTATGATGGCTGAGCAGGACACTAGAAGAACAAGACAAAAAATCTTTCAATCCTAGGTTTTTACTGTTATACATTCACTCCTTGCTGTTTCTGTTGGCTAAAGGAAGTCAGGAGACCAGTTCACATTCAAGGAGAAGAGAATCAAATTCATGGGAAGAATAAGGGAATCACAATAAGCTCTAGAGGGGAATGATGGGGTTGTTTGTAATTATAGAAATATATTATTTCAGAAATATTTCCTTTGAATACTATGCCATCTATTTTCTAGAATATTTTTAAAGATAATATTTTATATTTTTATGGCTAAGGTTATAGAGATGTACATACTACCTTACAGTTAGTTATTTTATATCTCAACTAGATGCTGTATCTTAGACATAATTCCAGGTTCAAGAGATTAAGTGCAGGCGACTTCTTTGGCCTTGACCTTCTGAGATTCTAGTACTATACTGCTCATTATGAATCTAATTTCTCAAATCCTTAATCTTCACATTCTTCCACAGAACTGCTAGACAGTCAAGTAGCTAAAAAGTCAATCCTGTAATCCTGGGTGCGTGTGTCATGAAGCAAGACATGATTTCATCCATGCTGGCGAGATACTTACTTGTCATTATTGCATTAATTACAATGATAATTAAAAGAGTACTTCTGTTGAAACTCTAGAAATTGACTCTAATTAGCCCAAGGGAAATAGAATGCTGATTATTTTACATGCATTGCTCATCTTCTTGTTTCTACCAGTTTAGCAAGTAGGCTAAATTGGCAGGCAGAGCAATACTGAGAATAGGCAACCTAGCTGGCAGTCAGATTCCAGCAAGTTAGCAAAGGACAACAGAATGCTTTGGGGGCTCTGGCTTCTTACTGTCTTCCTGGTTCCAATAGGTCAATGCAATCTTGTTTGTTTGTTTGTTTTTTGGAGACACGGTTTCTCTGTGTAGCTTTGCGCCTTTCCTGGATCTTGCTCAGTAGCCCAGGCTGGCCTCGAACTCACAGAGATCCGCCTGCCTCTGCCTCCCTAGTGCTGGGATTAAAGGCGTGTGCCACCACCGCCCGGCGGTCAATGCAATCTTAAGGGCTACTCACTTCCTTCAAAGCAGGCCTGCACAGCTCTTCAGCACCTGTGAGCTGCAAGACACACTGTAGCAAACCTGAGTCAGTGTCCAGTGTTCTGATTGAGACCTTGCCCTTGAGGTTTTAACTAGCAAATGGCAGCAGAAGCATACTATGGCAGTTATTGACTCCGCAGTCAGGGACTTCTTATGAAAATGGTCACTTTCTCTGTTTTCCTTTGGAACTGCCTGCATCTGTCCACTGATTGAGACTTGATCAGACTAATGTGATATGACTTAGAGACGGTGGACTTCTTTCACTTACTCACAAGGCAGATTCTTTCACTTACTCAGTTATTTGTTTAGAAATGTTGAACATTTGCTATTGGGTAAGCCTAATCTGTGCTACGGGCCTGTAAAGATGAATCAAACACTGTTGTGTTCTCAAGGTTTTACATTTTAGAAGAGAGACATAGATTCCTATAATGGGTTTTGAAAAGTTCCATGGACAGGCACTGACAGAATGTTCTAAAAGAAAAGTGATTTTCTGTCAGAATAACTAAAATATGGCCTGAATCAGAACTGTAGCATAAATTAGATGGCATTTCTTTTTAAAGAACTTTTATGAGTGTCCATAAAACACTGTAAGTGCAACCTTTTAAGTTTAAGGTTAGGTTTTGTATAAGGGTCCTTCACAGATACAAAATGAATAGAATGTATGCATCTGAGTATGTGATTCTCACATATGTGTGCATACACCCAGTTAGAAACACATGCATTTATTAGAGAGAAGGAAAGAGAGAGAGAGAGAGAGAGAGAGAGAGAGAGAGAGAGAGAGAGAGAGAGAGAGAGAGAGAGAGAGAGGGATTTTAAGGATATGGTAACAATGTATTTCCATTTGAGCCATATTTAAACTCAAACATAAAAACCATGTCATACTTCTGCCTAAAATGACAAAAATAATCTTACATACAGCTCAAAAGGTTTTCCCTGGAGACTCAAAGTCCATGAATGATCTCTACCCCTATCTCTTTGAGAACCTTTGACTTTAACCCTATGCTCTGCTGTTGGTCATGCTTAAACCCTGTAAAATAAAGCCAGTCCTTTCTACTACCTCACCCATATTATGTTTCCTTCAGCAGGCTCCTCAGCTGACCATGTTTCTTTACCTGGGGAAGGGCCCCAAACCTTCCTTCATGCACACTAGTAATCTTGCCTGGCTTGAGTTGCTGTGTTTTTACTTGACTTTACCCATACACTAGGGGGTCTCTCAAACTTCTACTGTACTTCCTTTGTGGAATAAGTTTCTCCTTGGGAACTTTCTCCTGATCAACCCCCTTAGTCAGCATGGTTGCTGTCTTCCTTACCTTGTGCTTGTGAGGTATTGGAAGCCCCAAGTAGCCAGGTGGCAGACTTGACTTCTCTGTCACTGAAATAACACCCTCCACCCCCATGGAAGCAGTCCTGGTTTTAAAACTGTAAGCTCCAGATGAGGTATGAGTAGGTTCTCAAGGGCAGGAAGCTGGGATTTTGCCAGTGGAGTGCTAAATGCATTTGCTAATGGGCACGCTTCATTTCCTGGACCCATGGATCCTGGTTCTGTGAGAAGTAGCACCATCTTGATTTAGGGCATTCACATTTCTGGAGTCCTTTACCCCAGTTCTGCAATATGTCCTCCAATAGCTGGTGCTGCACTGAATCTCCTCCACAGACCATTCATTTCCTCATTTGAACAAGATACCTGTGTAAATGGTCAAAGTACTAAGAATAAGAGACTGTGTGCTCGGCCCTAAATCTGACATCCAAGACCCAGGAAACATTGTGGAAAGACTGTAAGAGCCAGAGGATAGGGAGAATTGGGAAATGCTGTCTTCTGGATAGGACATAGCCATCACATTCATGATCTTGCAGCAGCTATGGTTAGCTGCATAAGACCTGCACAGAGCAAGCCAGCCAACAGTTCAGTGTACATTGAGGAGGCATTGTCCAAGCCCCAGCCCTTACTGAAGGGCTATTACCAGGAGAGAGTGGCAGGGAGAGAGAATGATGGTGTGCTGACACTGATGTTTTTCCCATGCTCTAGTGGATGGCCCCACACCCATGCACATATGAGTTATAAAGATAGAAGAAGATGATATAAAGTTGGGAGGATAGTGTGTTGAATGGACATGGGGACTTAGAGGGGGACCTGGGGGGAGAATATCATCATATTTAATTGAGTCTATGCATGAAATTCTCAATAATAAATAAAAATTGTTAAAACTAACATACATTTATAAAGAATATTTGCTTCTGGATGGTGAAGAATACAGTCAAATCAGTGAGTTCTATGGTACTCATAACTGTACTTGGACTATATGAGATGCCATGAAGATGGATAAACATTTTGTAAGTTCCTAGACCAAAGTTCTGCTAGAAAGTATTGCACACAGGGAAAGAGAACAAGTATTCCAAACAAGTGGCAATTTCAGAACCAAATGCTGTGCCTTCCATGTGGAAGTGGTTCAGTGTAATCAGTTTTCACCAGGTGATTGGCTGATCACCGGGGCAATGGTGCCATATTGAGGACCCCCTAGTTAAAGTCCTACAACTTGTAAGGGAGTGCGAGTTCAAAGTCTGTATGTTAACTGGCCTTTCTCTAGGTAGCCTGTTTCAGCAAGCAGCAGCCCCAAACAAGAAGAAAATGAAGCTGTCTTCAAAAAAAACCAAACAAACAACCTCCATTCCAAATTTCCCAAACAAAAGCCAGACACCAAGAACAGAGTGGTGAAGTTTTTGGCCAAATCACCCTGGATGCATCTGATCTCAGAAGCTAAGCAGGGTCAGGTCTGGTTAGTGTTTCCATGGCAGAAGGAAGCAGTGAGTAAGATTCAAGAGAGATGCTTTTGATAACTTTTATGGGGGCACAGCAGGACCTTTTCTTTGCCCGTGAGTTATATGGCATTTGTGTCAACTGTGACTCTTCCAATGGTCTTAAGAATCCTTTGATTGTGGAAAAGTAATTATAACTGCCTAACAAGTGAGGGTCTGGCTCTCCATCTACCACCACCTCCATTTTCTTTTTTACCAAAGAAACATAGCTTTCTCTCTGTCTCTCTCTGTCTCTGTCTCTCTGTCTCTCTCTGTCTCTGTCTCTCTCTCTCTCTGGTATATATGTGTTTGTGTGTACAAGATGTATATACATATGTGCATGTCCACATAGAGGTTGGAGGTTAATGTTCAGTATCTTTCTCAATTGCTCTCTACCTCATTTTTTTTTTTTTGGACACAGTCTCTCACTGAATCTGAAGCTTGCTGATTGGCTGTCCACTCTGCCCCTGATATCCTTACAAGCAGACACCACATGGATGCTGGGGATTGAATTTAGGTCCTCATGATGGTGTAGCAGGCATTGGTTGAGCCATCTCTCCTACCTGAAATTTAAGTTTTATCTGGTTTTATTGCTAGACTGCAGAGAGCCCTGGGCCAGGCCAGCAATTTCTATGCTCATCATTGAAGAGGAATGAGATTGAGATCAATCAATATTTATTATATTAGAGCCCTGTTGACTGGGGGAGGAAAAGAGACTAAATGTGGATGATAGTTTATTACACTAACATTCCAGTTTGCCTCTTCTGCCTTTTCATTTGCTTCTATGGGCTTGGCTCACTAGCCAGCATCTTGTCCTTCCCCCGATACAACTCTGCTCTGAATTTTGTGCTGAATTGTCAAATGTTTTGTGCTAACATTGTTAAATACTCTACAGTTCAATGTCTTAGGCCCATAGTAGTACGTTAAGTGCACGTGTCTTCTACAGTGGGTTTTGAAATCAGTTAAGAGGAGACAGAAATGTGAATAAGCATTCGGGTCATTGTTTACTATTCTACTGACTAGCTACAGTACAAGCCTCCATACTGTCTTTAAATTCTAAAAAATACATATTAATTTTTTAAAAGTGTGTGTGTGCATTCATGTGCGTGCGTGTGTGTGTGTGTGTGTGTGTGTGTGTGTGTGTGTGTGTGTGTGTTATGCACCTTCCCACATATACCACGGTGTATATGTGGAGGTCAGGGGTCAAACTTGGATGTTTCCCTGCTTTCCGCCTTGTTTGAGACTGGATCTTATGCCAGGCTTGCTGGTCTGTGAGCATCTGAAGAGTCTCCTATTCCAGCCTCCTATCTCTTTAGATGTGTGCTATTACATCCGGCTTTACGTGGGCTCTGAGAATTCAAACCCAGATCCTCATGTTTGCATGGAAAGTGCTTTACCAACTGAGCCGTCTCTCCATCCATGTATTGTCTTTCATAACGACACAATTACTTTACTGGTGTACTTTTTTTTTTTTTCTGGAGTTCACTTACTGGCTGAGATCACCTTCTTTCAGCTGGAAAAATCTCTTAGTACCTCTTGCACGAAGGGTTAATTGTCTTTGGTGACAATCTATCACAATTGTTACAGAATTCATCTCAGCTGGAAGCCGATGAAGTCAAACTCCTACCAACAGATGGCATTAGACATTGTGTCAATAGTATCACAAAGGCATTGATGTTGATCTTATTTGGAGCCAGATTTACAAAAAGGAAATTTCAACAATTCTTGGAAGTATGTTAGACAAGCCTCCTGGTGAGGGTCCCCAGGAAGGTCAGAGAAAGTGAAGCTCCAGGAGCAGGCCAGAGTTTCCAGTTGTCCAAGTGGCTCCCTTAGTTAATGTGACCCACAGAGCAAGGAAGGCCTACAGCTCTGGCTCTTTCCCAAGACAAAGAATGCATTCCCAATTATGCTGTGGCTGCTTAAAAATAGGTCCTATCTACTTTCCCTGTTCTACTGCAGTGACCCTGTAATCTAAACCAGCTTCTTGCTCTCTATTTAATTTGGAAAAAATCATTAAAACCAAACAGACCAAGAGCCCAATTAGGACAGCCCTGCTGGGGAACAGATAATTTTGGCTTTTCCAGAAAATGAGTATCTTTGGACCTACCTGGATTTGCAGAATAGGTGCCAAGTAACATGGGTCAGAGATGCTCCTGGACGTCATCAACAATTTCTCTCGAAGGTCTTATGAAAACAACCTGGCGAGTCAGATGCCATTATCTTTTGTTTATAGAAGCAGACTCTGGAGCCCTGAGAGTTTAAGTAACTTGCCCAAGTCACAAAGCTAGGAAGTGGAACAGATTTGAAATGCAGCTCTTTGTGTCCTACATCTCCTGAAGACTGTAAGGGTCAAAACAGTAAAGTGGAGACTATGGAAGTGCCATTTAGTTCTAGTTTAGATGGGAAAATTGTTCTCTACCAGCATCACACCCCTCCCTATCTGGCCGGCAGCCAGCTTGTGTTCTGTGGTTCCTTCTGTTTTATGTGTAGGTTGATGACCCGGTGACAGTCCGTTCTATTTGATGGTTCAATGCATTGGGAATTTTAGCATAATCAAATTGTCTTCCCTTCTCATCTTTGATGACATGCTTGCTTTCTTAGTAGTATGAACTTCACCTGAGGCTTATGTGCACAGTGGTTTTGCAGTCCAAATGCCTTGAATGTGTTCTTGACAATAAAATGGAAGATAAACAGGTACTTGATTGGTGGGTTTAAAAGGAGTCAGGTGAGATGGCTCAGTAGGGAAAGTCACTTGCCACCAAGCCCAATGATCTAACTTTAATTACTAGAACCCATGCAGTAGAAGAAGGGAACCAATGCCTGCAAGTTGTCCTCTGACATTCATGTGACATTAGTCAAGATGTGTGTCCTTAGGTGTATTGGACCTCTACTTTGCCATCTGTTAAAGGGGAAGTCTGTACTTATAGATTTCTATGATATAGACTAGGCTTTTTGTCATGGTCTCATTGGACTCCTAGAACTGGAAACAAGTACCTCCATAGTCTCATGCATTTATACTTTCCTTTTCTCACAGATAAGCCCAGTAACTTGTCTGTGTTGGTTGGCTTCCTATTGTTATAACACACCCTTCAGGCAATCATCTTGTGGAGAGAAAAGGCTTACCTAGGCTCACATTTCTGGAGGATCCCATCAACAAGTGGTTGGCTGCTGTATCTAGGCCTGTGATGAAGCTGTACTTCCTGGGTGGAGCACACAACAGAGCCAAAGGGCTCACCTTATGCCAGCAAATGAACAATGGAAAGAGGATGAACCAGGGTCCACAATCCCCTTTGAGTGCGTGTACTGAGTGACCTCTTACCCAGTGACCTCTTATCAGGTCTCTCCTCTTCAGGACTCCATGCCTTCATAATAGTGCCACAGACCTTGTGCCACATTGTAAATCCACACTACACCACAGCCCTTCAAGCATTCTCTTCCCATCTGTTCTCACTCAGAGCTCCACACTTGTTATTCTCTTCTGGCTTCTGAATCTGAGGACCCCTTCTTCCTATAACCTTGGTACCATGGTGTTCTGAATACCAATACATGAATTTCCTGCATTGCACTGAGTCCCACTTTGTGCCTGTGGTGCCTAAACTCCTACTGCATATGCTGCTAAAAGCATCCAAACAGACCTTCTGTTGATCCTCATAGCACACCATCAAAGAGGCAACTGTCATGACCCACATCCCAGAGATAAAGAAAATAGAGGCTAGGGAGGACACTGTTAGTGGAGTTGTCAGAGCCTAGATCCTGGCAGCCCTAATAAGCTAGGCTTGGCCACCCTTCTTCAACAGGACAATTAAACAGATGAGTGATACTGAAAAGCAGAGAAAGGGCAATTATGATTCAATGTAGCCATACTGGGAAGGGAGGCAAAGAGTGACTTCCTAAATGATAGGCAGAAATGCTAGCTCCTAGTCGTGACCCTAAGGTCCCCCACAAAAGACGATGGAGCACAGTCACCTCCACCTGGAATGTGGTGTTAATGGTATGTCTCTGTCATATTATTGACACATAGGGAATTTAAATTATACTTCCTGCTATAATTAATCCTTCTCAGATCTCTGAAGGTGTTGATGACTAACTGTAGCTTTATGCTAACAGGAGCAAGCAAGCCAGTTCCTTCCTCAAGGCTGCAGTTTCTTGGTCAGTTCATTTCATATACAAAATCAGGCCCCAGGCCTCTCTTTTCTTTCTCTTTTTATAAGATCTTTATTGACAGATAATTCACATAGTATACAATTTTCCTGTTTGCACAGGCCCATGACACCATCACCACTTCCTGCTTTAGAACATCACTGTCTTCAATTTATTTCTTTCCTTTTTTTTTTGAATGCCAAATGCTGTTTGTTGAAGGAGGGAGGAGGTCTTAAACATAGGATTACAGCACAATGGGAGAACCCCAGAAGGCAGAAGTTTGCTTCCAATGTTTTACAATCTTGCATCTAAGCTGTTAACACCCAATATGCAGGATACACAGACAAGGAACTTCCTTTAAGCATTCAGGAGGGTGGAATCTCACAGGGAATTAGCATAGGGAGGATATTAAGGTCTCTCTGCTGGTCTTTTCTGTGTCGAACACACAGATTGCAAGCCCAGCACCGTTTAGAGATCTTTGGCTACAGTTAACTCTGCAGCTCTCACATGATTGAGCCTGTATGATAATGATTATTCAGAGATAGGTAATGCCTGGGGGCCACTCACAAACCTAAGATAGAATGCCTGTGTGGCCTAGACAGGTGACCTCCATGACTGGTAAGGTGACCTGCTGATGTCCCACTCAGCCTAAGTGAGAAGCTCATTTTTTTTTTTTTTTAAATAAAAGGGGGGACCTATAGAAATCTCTTCCTGAGAGACAAGTTCCTCCCCTCCTGGCACCAGGCTTCACCATTGTTCTTCTCCCAGGGTGAGATTCATGAAGAAATCCCAGTTTCTTGGGAACTGTTGTTGCACCAGTTAGCCAAAGAGAGACACACCCAGGTCTCTTCTTCGTAAAGTTTTGCTTCTGGCAGGATGGTTACAGTATGAGACAGGAAAAGGTTGTAGTTAAAGCTCTGATACCTTTTTTTTTTCTTTTGGTTTTTTGAGACAGGGTTTCCCTATGTAGCTTTGCGCCTTTCCTGGAACTCACTTGGTAGCCCAGGCTGGCCTTGAACTCACAAGGATCCGCCTGCTTCTGCCTCCCGAGTGCTGGGTTTAAATGTGTGCACCACTACCGCCCGGCCTGACACCTTTGTTGTTGGCTGCCAGGCCACTTCCCTTGATGAATGGAAGGTGGGGTGACCATACCCCTAGACAACTTGGTGGAGTCCTGGGGGATGAGTCAGTCCTGCTTTCCAAATCATATGTATGCTTCCAAGAAGGGAAGGTGGGTGTGGCTAACTAACTACAGTGTCTAGTACTTCAGATAAAACCAGTAAAGCACATTTGTGTTCATACATGAAGTTGAAAAGCAAGACAAAAGCATGGGGGCAGGACACAGAAAAGGCAAATGTGGAGGTTCTCTTGGGTGGGTAGGAAGTTGACAATCGTATGCCGTGTCACAGTGCTATCAGACATTAATTAAATGTCCAGGAAAACTACTTCAAAATGGCATCAAGGACTGTTTGCACCTTAGAGTTCCTGGAGGTGTGCATCGAAGGTGTTATTTACCACAGGTTCAGTCTTCCAGCCCCATGACTTGCCTTTCATAGAAAAGACTGAATGAGACAGCAGAGAGGAGACACCCATCCCTTCCACCCTTGCTTTGATTTTTGGTGGAGAAAGCAGTAGAGGGAGAGATGGATTTTAAAGTCACTACTTACAGAAAGTATGAGCCTTATGCCATGGGCTCAGATGCTTGGGAACGTCAGAAGCAGTGTTAAGGAAAGTTGACCACAATTCTGGAGGTCGGAATCAACCACCCGGTGTCAGCTCTTATGCTGATATTTTGGTGATGGGAAGCAGTTTTGTAACAGAACTCTTTGCTGACACATGCTGTTTTTCTCTAGTTCACATATCCTGCCTTAATAATTCGGTGGTGATTTGTTTTGTCTTCTTGTGTGAACTTGGCACATATGCAACTTGAATCAAGCTGAGAGCATTTTCTTATGGCCAGGACCATTCCCTGTTGTTATTGTAGTCTCCACTGCGACCTTGGCTTTTCTACACAGGAAAGCTGCACACAAAAGAAACCTTCAGGCTAGTTGCTAGTGGCTGTTGTTCTCCAGGGGAAATCTAATACTACCTTTTATGTAGATAGGAAAATGGAAGTGTTTATTCAAGAATGAATAGCAATATATGCAAAATTGGGACCGCACCCTCTACATGTGGGAAGTAGTAACTTAAACTGTTTATAAAGCTGCTCTTTGTGTAGATACATCTCTATAATAAGTGAAACTGTTTTTAGAATGAAGCACCCAGGGGTGTAAATCTCCTTTAAAATTTAACATCTAATAATTTTTATGCAAATAATTTCATTCTTTTCCTTGTGTCAAATGCAGACATTGACAGTCTTTTCTTAAATCTTAATAAGGAGCTATTCTAATGCTGCTGCTTAGTTTTATGCACTCATTTATTCAGAGGAACATGCTTACAACAGCTAAATTCAATTTTATGGAGCAATTAATGATTAGAAAGAGGTAAGTATAAGCATTCAGACAGACAGGGCCAAGTGTTTTTTGATAAATATATAACTCCACATGTTTTCTCCACAATATTAATCCACTCTGAAATCTACAACTTCATCCACTCTGCCATACCTACACACCTATGTATTCTGACACTCCCAGCAGATGCAGGTGAGCATGGTCTCCCTGACTTGGATGGGACCTGGGTTCCAGGACATTTACCTTCAAACCAAGAAACCAAGAAAGTTGCACCCTTTGTGTTATGATTCAAAATGTTCTCATGCTGGTGCATGTGGGGCTTACAGAAGACCTAGTACCTTCATAATCTCTATCCACTGCTCACACCTCCTCAACTATTCACCAATCAGAGAAGTCAAAAGAGTGTGCTGCTGAGGCAAATGTAACTTTAAAGTACCAGACTAGCTTTCACCTGTTTATAACCCCTGCATTAGTCAGGGTTCTCTAGAGGAATGGAATCAATAGAATGAATATGCCTTATAAAGGGATATTTATTAGATTGGTTTATAATGGCCATCTGCATTCCAAAGCCACAAGTATTTGTTGCATCCACCAAGCCTGATGGCTCCATAGTCCTAATCTGGTGTTGGTGAGGCTCTGGTCTTGAGGCTGCACTGAAAGCCAAAGAAGGTTTTGGTGGCTGTGAAGGATGTGGTTCCTACAAGAGCAGTAGCAGCAGTGACAGGGCAGCTCACACAGCATCAAGGGGAGAATGCAGGTGAACAGATATGGCTTTCCTCTTAGGCCTTCCTTCATCTGGGCCACTCCCAGAGTGTGTCACCCACTCTGAATCTTCAGTTAATCCTGAAAAGCGCCCCCCCTCCCAGATTTGGCATTTTGCACTCATTTACTGAGAGAAACATGCTTCCAATAGCCAAACAGGATTTTATGGAGCAGAGGTATGTTCCCTAGTTGATTCCAGATCTGATAAAATTGACAAGATTGACCATTATAATTCCCTATTATGGTAACATTTTGGTACTGCTTGGGTTTGGGGAAACAATACTCTAATTTCCAGAGAAGAATTTTCTTTCAGAATCAATTCTGTTCTGTGTAAGACACGTGTGGCTTTAAATTTGGTCTTTGGGCATGCAGAAACCCTCTGTGGAGGGCTGCTTGGACAGCTTCTGAACTGGGTCTCCACCTCCTGGTACTCCAGCTCTGGTGCAACCCTTTCCTTTGACAGTAGGATGGACCTAGTGGCTTGTTTCTCAGGAAGAGACTAGGGTAGTGATGGGGTTGTCACTTCTGGGGTTCAGTTATAAAAGACTCTCTCTCTCTCTCTCTCTCTCTCTTTCTCTCTCTCTCTCTCTCTAATTTGCTCATTGTAAAGGTGGCTATAGCCATATTGTGAACTGCCTTTTAGACAAAAACAAAACAAAACAAAACAAACAAACAAACAAACAAACAAACGAACAAACAAAAAACCACCAAAAAAACCCAGCTTGGTTCTATTACCTTGTCACCAGGCAGCTTGGCTCCTATGGGGCTCCCCTTCCTTGGTTACCTGACCTGTCCCGCTTCCCCTTCATTTACCCTCATTTATCCATAAGGAGACCTCCTCCTTCCCATCCCATAGGCCTGTTAAGCTCCTCCAAGCTTCTTTGTGCCTCCAGCTAGGTCTGCTTTTCCCATTCCACAGGTCTGCCTGGTTTCTCAGGATTCCCCTTTGTCTCGCTCCAAATGCTGAGTAGCACATTCTCTTGCTCCTGTGTGGATGCTAGCTTTGGATCTTTGGATATCTGTATTTAAACTGGAGTGCCCATGGATGCCATGAAACAAGTAAAGGGCCATGGGGGTGGATTTCAAAGGAAGGTAGAATAAGGCTGGTGGTGGGAAGAGAGAAAGGAACAAACTGGGAAGGGTTAAATGAGGGAGGGATGAAAGGGCAGTGTAAAGGAGTCAATATAGGAAAGGATAACTATATTAGAGAGCTTTGAAAAGTGCCACATGTAATCCTACTACCATAGAAGATTCTTGAAATGTGTACATATACATATATAAAAGGGATTTAAATACAATCATCATATAATGTGGCGGTGGGAAGCAATGCCTCTCCCAGATACCATAGGCTATTAAATAAAAAGCCCATTGCCTGGTATGAGTTACCTTTTTTTTTTTGCTAGTTGTTGGTCAATGGTGTCTCATAGTGGCCCACTAGAATTATAGGTTAGAGATATTGTTCTTTATTACCATATCCCAACTTGATAGTAAGACACTATTACTGAGGATAACATACTTAAGTCATAGAACACTGAGCTAGTACCAATGTGGGAGCTGTATCCCTATTGACTATCTTTCACAGAGATGGATGGTCTATGCATGCTACTGGGGTAGAAAAGTTTTCAGTGGTATTAGCTGTGAACCCTGGGAGCTACAGTAATGACTGACCTGTCAAGTTATGCCCATTGGTGCACCAACTTTCTGATTAGATTTATAGCCTATTCTACAAAACAGAACTCATAATTTGTACCATAAACGAAGAAAAACTCATGACTGGATAGGTCATGGACCCTAAGGGAGAACCTAGCATGATTATTCCACTAAATGAGCATAATAACCAACTATCTACTAAGTTCTTAACTTTACACCTGTAGATTAGTGTACCTTTCAACATCCATTGGAGAAATTTTTTTACAGTATATTATAATTAATATAAAAACTCCAAACTGGCCAGCCAACATATAGGGAATAAGAGACTGTGGAATGCTCAGCTCTAAATGCAGTAACTGTATCACATTTCCTGTTGACAAGGATGCAGGGTCATCATGGAAGACAGTGCAGAAAAATTATAAGAACCATAGGGAATAGATGTCTGCAAGAATGAGTATTTGCCTGACATGACAGCACCATTGCATATGTGAACCCACAGTGGCTGGAACTACAAGCACAAGACCCATGCAAGATCAAGCCAACCCAAATCCCAGCATGGACTCGGGAAGGGGCTCATGAAGTCTCAGCTCCATCTGAGGAGCTGCTGACTATTGCTGGCTGCTGGGGGAGGAAGAGCCAGTTTTCTTTAGGGTTATGGCCCCTGAGAGTCTGCTGCTTCTCTAGTAGAGATGGTCCTACACCCAAGAACATATAGGCAGTGTTAAGTGGACTCAGTGTATTATTGTTACTATTTTTAAGCACATGAACTTTGAAGGGAAAAGTGATAGGAATAGGAAAGTATTTGTTGGAGTGTGAATGAAGGGTGGATTTAATCAAAACATACAGACATGTAGAAATTCTTAAGCTAGAAAAAAAAAAACTAGAAAAAGAGAACAAACAGAATACAAGTATATCCTTTTGTCCATGCCAAGTTTGGAAATAAAGCTTCTCTACAGAACTGGGGGTATGTATCCTGCCAATAGTGAAGTGAGATCCAAAGGCTTACACCCAATGCACCTGCCAGACTAGCGACCCCCCCAACTCCATCCTGCTGAGTCCTTGATTGTAGCCTAAGAAATTTGGAGACACATCCAAGTTGCCCTTGGATATTCAGCCTGAAGACTGTCAGATAATAAATGCTTTAAACTACCAAGTTTTAGACCTAAGAAAGTGATGTAACTATTGAATCAAATTTCAGTTCTTATCATGACACCACAATTTTCACTTTTTATTCCTTTGTTTTTATTTAAATCAAGTATATTATGTGTATCAAAGCATGATTTGCATATATTTTCTACACTGAATGTAGCATTTGTACGAATACTTACAATTTTAAATTTTATTTTAAGCTAAGGTTATATATCCATTTCTGGCATTTTCATGCACCCCCTTTAAAAATTTATTGAATTAGACAGAATTATTACTGCAACTTAAGCTAGCTTACAGAGAGAGAAACAAAAAAAGTCTTATTAATAATTCACATGTCTGAGAAGAACAATGGCTTAGTATGCCCAGATGGTGACATCGCACCTTATCCGGTCTCTCAGCCCCTCCATCCACAGCCTTCCACGCCGCTGACTCTGTGCCCATCTTTCTCTTATCATGTAGTTCCTCCTGTTAGCAATGATGCCACAAACAAGAATGCAGAGAAAAGGGCTACATCTCTTTTGAATCAGTGTACACTATGATTTTCGGATTACGTTGAGTAATGGATCTCTTTCCTTGGACCACTGTATACAGGGTGGAGTGTTCTGATAGGCCACAGTGGACTGCATATCTGCCCCATATGCCAGCTGAATTTTGAGTTGCCTAGAGGATGACTCTAGAAAAGTGTGGAATTGGGGATGGACAAGTGTTCCCCTAAGGGAACAGTTTTTAGGCAGCCAACCCTCCACGAGGTGGATCATTTCCTGGAACAGTATATATATTTGGTTTCTTTTGCTTCACTGTGACCTAACAGGACAACTCAAGAGAGGAATTACTTGCTTTTTTCCTCTTTGCATTTCAGAGGTCTATGTGGTGGTGATATGCATGGCAGAGCAGGTCAGTTAACATCATGGCAGTCAGGAAGCAGAGAAAATGGAATAAAGGAAGGGGCCAGGGCAGGATATAGCTCCCAGAGACAAGCACCAGTGAAATATTTCCTCCAACTAGATTCTTGCCCCTACCTTTGGCCACCCCCCAATAATGTATCCATCAACAGATTGATTCACACATTGGGTTGGAGCCCTCATGATCTTACTGTTTCTAGAAATGTCCTCGCAGACACATCTAGAGATATCTTTACTAGGCCGCTCTCAGTCCACTTAGATTGAGATTAAACTGCCACAGTAGGGTTATTGCTATATACCAGATCATCCCAGACTTAATGACACAAAACAGTTCTGAAGTCTTGGGGTTGAATGGGGTCAGCCAGATTGTTTGAAACAGTTGCAGTCAGATGATGGCTGAGCTGGAGCTGACTCAAAAGCACTACCAACCATATGTTTATTGCCTGGGATCAAGTGTGTGTAATTCTTTGTGCATCTTCTTCTAAGTATGGATTCTATATGTGGTTCTGATATGATGGCTGTAGGATATAGACAGACTTTTGACACAGTAGACCAGGACTTCATGAGTCTGTGACCATGAAGCAGAGAGCATCAGTCACCATTTATGAGTCTAGGCTCAGACATCACATGGCACCATTTTCTGTTTTCTTCAATAGAAGTGAGCTGTATTCCAGGGGAGCACATTGAAACTACACTGTGAGGAGATGCGCACCGGAGAATATGCAGGCACCTTTAAAAACCATCACATGCAAATTTCAAGAGTTCTCTTTCTTTTCCTTGCCTCTGAACTAGCACTTAACTATGAATTATTCCCTGGTAAAGTCAAGATGTGGCTCAGGTCCAAGCGTGTTTGATAAATGAAGATGACAAAGCCGTTAGATAAAAAGAATGATGTTTGTAACTTCGGGACTAGAGAGAAAATTAGGTTAATCCTCTCAGTCAGTCTTTCTAATGCAAGGCAGGATGTAACTGACAATTTCTGGACTCGAAATGTTTGTCTACTGATGCTAGTAATCCTTGTGTGGGACAGCAAGTCACAAACCATTGTATTTCTTATACAGACAGAACTGTTTTCCTGTGTAAATAAATCATCGTCATTATTGAGAAAAGATATTCTAAGCAATTGATTGCTTTCTGTTTTGTAAGTTTTTCTGATCCTTTTCTATGCTACTGTTTCTTGTACTTAGCCCAGGGGCTTCTAAAGTTATGATCATGTGTGCATTCATACTTGTGTGCCTAAATGGTTTAATATGTTTTTACTAACAAAAGCAAGGAAGCATTTGTCTTCTTATTTCTGAGAAAACTAATGGATGGTGTCATCATTTTATTTTATTTCATTTACAACAAACTTGAATGATATATTTAGCCAAGTTGTGGCACCTTTATGCTTCAGTTTCCTTATTGGGCTACATTGGATATGGGATTTAATGTATTCAGGGACATGCATAATCATATAAACCTTAAGGCTTGAGGGATTCAGTTTCACATACATAAAACAAAGCCTACTGTGTGTCTCATCCAATTTCTCTAGTTTACAGATATTAAAGTAAATGTGCTCAGTTCCCAAGAATGCCTTGGCACTTTTGAGTCACCGCCATGTACTTCCAATCTTCACCGGTGCAAAGATATAGAAAGACGTGGATCATACACAGTGGCTTTTCTGAGATCCTTTTTACACCACTGATGAGAAAAAGGAAACAGACAGCAAAGTGACAAGATGAATTTCCTGAAATCACTTGGGCTTCCTTGCTATGAGTGCAAGGGAGCAGAAAACAAATTTCATGACTGCCTTTCAGGGCTCAAGCGAGGCTCTCTGACAAGCGAGTCTCTGTGGTAGGGAGGTGGTGAGGTGGAAAGTGGGCATGACTCAGGGACTTAACTCAACAGGAGCATGCTTCATTTTGTTCCATCGAGATTGTAAATCAGGGAAGTGGGAGCTGTGGGGGGTAGGTACCCCTCTGACTTTTCCTGTATCCAGTTGCCTCTCCCCATGTTCCAGTAAAAGGCCGCTGAAGGAGGACAGACCAGGAATATTTTGGCAGAGGATGCTCTTAATGTCTTTTATCAGTAAACACTGGCTCCAATCTAGGGACACATCTGAGATCTTGGTCATCAGTAAGCCTTTGCTTTCAGGACCCAACTTACATATGCAAACATCTGTGTGAGGGGCGGCAGTTGTCATCACCTGGGGCAAAGCAGCTCCTAAGGCCCTGTCCCGTAACTGGGTGAATAACAGGCCTCATGTCTCCTGATTCAAAGGCGCATAGAAGAGTCAAAGCCGCTTAAACGAAGTGAACCACCCTGATCTATAGACGTTATTTGGCAACAAATAAGCTGAATTCTCTCATCCACTTCTGAGGTTTTCCTAAATAGGTAGCTCCTTATGCTGTCATTTGGTGGGTGTGGGCACCCCCTAATGTGTTTTAAAGAGTCGCCACAGCCAATTCCATCTCTCCCAAACAACTGGCAAAATATCCAGAGAAGGTGTGTTGTGTGACCGTGAATCAGTACTTAATCTTTCCCAGGAAAGGCTGGGTGTCCACGTTCCCCCTCGTACAGTTAGGTCTTCACTTGTCTGAGCGATAGACTCGGTCTTGATTAAGATGGGGTTTCGTTTGTGTGACCTTAACTTCAGGCCAGTTGAGTTCCGGCATAAACGGGCCAGGCCTGTGCTGACAATTCCGTGAGGACAGCTTGGCAGGCTTGCTTTCTAGTCTTGAAAAGCAGGTTTTTCTCGAACTGTACCCCACTCTGTCTTCCTGCAGGATAGCTCTGCGCTCAAGGACAGAATACAAAGAATTCACACTTAAAAAATAGCAAACAGCCATGAAAGCAAAATTTGATTTTTGTTCCTGAGTTGAAGAAAAGCCAGCATTCAAGATGATAGGAAAACAATCTTCCTTGTTGTTTCTCAGAATTACCATGCTTTGTCCTGTCACCAGAGCTGCAGGCTTCTGTCCTAACTGGAGCTCTCTTATCCCAGCTTAGTCCTCGTACATTTCAAGGACTGTTGTGCCCTCTGCCTAACAACCCCTCCCTCAGACATGCCCTCCTTGAAAGCTGGGCTGACAAAGGCATGGTTCTCTTCAGAGCCAGTAGAATGAACAAGCAGGCTGAAGGTTAATGTTTAATGTGACTGGGACCAGGGTGAGCATGAGATGACAGAGGGAGTTGAGGACAAGGCTGGAGAAGGCCACCCTGGCTGGCCAGCAAAGGTCTCCCGTGAAAGTTGGCATCTGATGCAGGATGGGAGCTTGCTCTTTGCTTGCAAAGAAAAGCAAGCTAGTCAGAGGGCAGGGCTGGGTTTGCAGTGAAGGGAGGGAGGAGACTGGAGGAGATGTAGTCAGTGAGAGGTTGGTCTCAGGTCAGAGTACTGAAGTAGAGATAAAACTCTGGGTTTTGCTGAGGAAAATGAAATTTTCTATGTCAAATGTTAAGACAATGGGCTGGCTTTGATCATACTGCTTGTTTTATGGGAAACAGACTGCAGACGATGGAGGAGGGAGCAGAGAAGCCATTTGGAGCACCACCGCTGGCACTTTGTTTGGACATCCCATGGGATTGACAGGGGCTTGTTCTAACCTCCTTCAGCTAGCAGACTCTACAGGTACTTTGTTTCTTCGTGTAAAATGGTGTGGTGTTTGCATATAAGTTACACACACTCTTCAAAATACATTAAACCTCCTCCGTTTACTTATACCAAAGGCAACCCTTGTGCATTTAGTTGTTAAGAATTGTTGAGAGGATAATGTAAAAAAAAAAAAAAAAAAAAAAAAGCAAGAGAAAAAAACCTCATCTGTTCGTGTTGAGTACAGATGGATTTTTTTGATGTGAGGTTGAGCGAATCCATGGATGTGGAAACCATGGCTACAGAGAGAGCCTAACTCTACTTCAAATTCCTTTTGAGTTTCTGAGCTGTATTTCACAGACTGTCATTTTCTGACAATGTCAAGATGGCCGTTGTGGATCCTGGGGTTTAGCTGGTTTACATGCGCATTGAGTGTTCACAGAGGACCAGCCATGGTGCTAAGCACGGGGTAAGAACTTGGCACAGCATCACTATTGATACAACCTAAGGATGATATGGGTCTGTAAGAAGTGAGTTTTCAGATATGCTATTCAGGCAATGCCCCTTAGTCCCAGAGTACTTATTTAATACAAGAATTCCTCAGGGCTGGAGGGGAGGAATGAGCTGCTTTTTTTTCATTGTCCTCCTATTTGTTAAATGTTGGGGACACACACATGGCCTCAGCATCAGAAGGACTCCGAATAAATCTGAAGAAAACTCTGGTTATTCTTTGAGTAATCTGGCTTGGGCACAGGGGTCCTGAGCTCAGAGGAGATACTTCTGCCTGAAACAACTCATTCTGCCTCTCAGATACATGTCAGAGAAAGGTCACAAAGCCAAGCTTGTATCTGGGCTGTTGTTCATTTGAAGGAAATCCTTGGAGTTCTTCCTAGTAGGGGCAAAATGTTCAGTTTGGTCCCTAGAGTGTCAAAGGGGAAGTATCCCCGGATGTAAGTATTCTTTTTAGGCTTCTTGTGGCTTGTAGCCAACTCAATAGCATCCTGTAACCATGGAAACCAAGGGAGCACACATCTTTGTGATACCCAGTAATGGCAGGAGGCAAAAGAACCTTGGAAATACCAAGATACGAAGCATTTTAGCACTTTGCATAATTATGATGAGTTCACTGTAGCCTGTTTGAAACTAAATGAATTGTACATGTGTTTCCAAGAGAGTTGCTCAAAAAAAAAAAAAAAAAAAAAAAAAAGAAGCTTCAGGAATCTCAGAGCATTCTGTTCACCCCCTTCTTTACTTGTTATCAACTGTTAATGAAATGGTTTATGTTCATCCTAAGTATTGTCTTGAACTAGCATTGAAAGTGACAGTTCATTCCACTGGGATCAACACCAGAGGAGAAAAGAAGACCCGTATGTCAAGACCTGCAAGTCCATTACATTTGCACCATGGTTATTCTGCTCTGCTAACACAGCTAAAGCACAGATGGACCCACTCCACAGAGCTTCCCAGTTTCCCAGTTTTCACTGGAACCCTCACATTCGTGTTCTGAAACCCCAAGAGCTGTAATTTGTGGAGGACTGTGCTTTTTTTTTTTTTTTTTAAGAGCTCCAGCAGTTTGCCTAACGTTAGGTCAAAGTCCTTAGAATACATGGCACAGGGGACATTTTGTAGAACAGAAATGACTTTTATACTCTGGAAGACATTAACAAGTAGCAAGACTTCACATGCTGACCATTGACCACTGACGTAAAAACTCTATCTCTGCTGACTTTGGTAGCACCTCCATTTCTATTCTCTAAAGATGAAGCTTGGACTACCATGCTCATCTTACAGTATCTAGCTCAAGGCCCACATAAACTATTTGTGAGAGGGTATCAAGTGGACTGCTTCTCAGAAGTATGTGTACAGGGACCATCTGTAAAGTAGCTAGCATAGTAGAACCTATTCCAGGTGGTGTGCACTTTAATCCACTCAGTGTGCATAAACATGGCAGGAGAATATTTATTTACTTATAGAAAGGGTCCCATGTAGCACATGCTGGCCTCTGACTCACTATGTAGCTGAAGATGTCATGAACTCCAGACTTTCCTACCTCTACCTCCTCAGTGCTGAGATTCTTGACTTAGGTAATGCTGGTGATCAGCCCCTAGTGTGCATGCTAGGCAGGCAAAACCCCACTAGAAGAGTCTTTCTTAAACCTGTCTGTTTACCTACTAGCATTCACCTTGTTTTGTTTTGTCTTGGTAGTGGGGTTTAGATTGAACTCAAGGTCTCTGTTAGATAAGAAGCCTATCATCGAGCTACATACCCAACCCCTCATTTACTTTTAATTTTATTTGCTCTATTTGGATCTCAATCACATTTTTCTTCTAAAAAATTGTGTGTGTGTGTGTGTGTGTGTGTGTGTGTGTGTGTGTGTGTGTGTGTTTGTGTTTATACCATAAAGTACATGAAGGGGTTAAAGGACATTTTGTGGAGTTAGTCGTCCCCTGCACCTTTACAGTGTGTTCCTAGAATCAAACTCAGGCCATCGATCAGGGTTGCATGGCAAGCATCTTTATCCTCTAAGCTATATTTCGGCCTCCACTGTTTTGTTATGTTATGTTTTGTTTTGTTTTTTAAATACTTGCCTGGAGCTGACTAGTTAGGTTTCATTGATTGGCCAGTGAGTGCCTGGAAACTCTCTGCCTCAGTCTCTCTAGTACTGGGATTACAAGCATGTGCTGCCACCCTCAGCCTTTTAATGTGGGTCCTGCATCAAACTTGGCTCCTTAAGCTTGTTTTGCAAGTGGTTCACTGTCTGATCCGGCTCTTTTGTCCTGGATCTCCTTCCTCACTGGAAGCTGCTGGCAATGGAAGGGTAGAACTGTACTACACCTTTGTGCAATGCCAAGGCTCCCATCTCACTTTGGTCTACATTACTGCTTCTCAACAGGGGATGATTTTTACTCCTACAAGGACATTTGACAGTCTTCACAGTGATTTAGTTGGCACAGTTTAGGAGGGGATGCTGGTGTCTCAAGGGTGTCAAACATTCCACCACGTGTGAGTCAGCAAATAATGATCTATCCAAAATGATTACAGCAGGAGAGCGGGAACTCTGTTTTATAATGAAATGTTTGATACCTACTCCTCATCTCTGGGGACTCCAGTATCTTTGTAGTGGGCAATGGGAGGATTTAGGACCCAAAACACTAATTTGCCTTTGCTTTTGCTTATTTTACATAGTCTTTGTTTCAGTATGGGATTCAGAGTAGATACTGAGAGCTAGTGGGTTCTGTTTTTTGGGTCTCTTGAGTACTAGCTGTGTGTCCTTCATTGAGAAACTCGGCTGCTGTAAGGGCAATTTCTTCATTTGTGGAAAGAGTATATTTGTGTGAGGATTAAACAAATACTCGCAAGCACAAAGGACCATCTCTGGCCCACAGTCGCCCTCGACACGCTGCTGGTATCCGCCTTGGAACGGTATCACCAGTAAGTGCCGCCGTGCACAGGGCGGGTGACTGCTGCACTTACTAATTTTATTGTTGTCAGTTAGGAGAACATATGGTGGTCCTGTGTTACATAAAGATCTCCTCAATCACCCACCCACCCCCGAAAAGTGTGTACTGTGTGTGTGGGTTTTGATCATCTGTACAGAAGCATAAGGAAACAAGATAGAAGCTCCCAACTACACAGACACGCATCAGGCGGGAGAGCAAATGCCTAACTCATCCAAATTGAACAATTAGGTGAATTTTATGGTCATAGCATTTTGGAATATTCTCATCAGGAAAGAGGTGAGTGTGAGGACTTTCAGGTAAGACAGTGACCTAGGAGCCATGTCAGAGCAAGTGGCCGATTATAGTCAGGCAATAAAGGGAGCAGAAATGCCACATCCCTCTTAGCTGTGTCTTCAGTGCCCAGGAGCCACTTGGTCAATACCCAAATGAACTTCCTGTCCCACTGGGATCTGGAGTTGCTGCTAGACTGAGGGCAGCATAGTGGCTGCCGCACCTGCAAAATCTGAGAGACTAGCAGCGGACTGCAAACTGGGCAGAAAGACCCTCCCAGGAAATCCACAAAAGCTGTGTTGTAAGGGGTTTTAGAGAAGGGGTTCCCAGCCACTGCTGCTGGGACCACAACCAGCACCCCAGTGAGGAACCTGGAAACAGCAGGATCCAAGCACAAGCTGGAAAAGAGTGCCTACCGGCTCTAAACAGAGGCTCCTGGCTGCAAGTTGCAGCTGCTGAAGTTGGGCAGCAGCATTTGTCTCTCCTTTCCTCAGCTCACAGAACAGGCTGTTTCGAGTCAGCAAAGGCCAACTGGCTTCCTCACTCCTTCCTATTGCTGTTACATCTATTACAGTTAGAAGCTGAGCTGGTTTATGACATCTGAGAACATAGTTTTACCCTCTTTTTCTTAGTCTACTCTTATCCCGCTCATCTTTCCTTTGCCTTTGTTATCCCTGTGATGGGGGAATGTCTTTTTGTAGGCTGTGAATATATGTTGCTCTGATTGGTTGACAAATAAAGCTGTTTGGCCAATGGTGAGGCACAATAGGGTTAGGCAGGACATTCTAACTGGAGAGGAGGAAAAAGAAAGGCAGAACAGAGAGGACACTGACAGCCAGCCACCACCATGAGAAACAAGATGTAAAAATAACGATAAGCCACAAGCCACGTGGCAAAGTATAGATTTATAGAAATGGGTTAATATAAGATGTAAGGTCTAACTAGTGAGAAGCCTGAGCCAATAGGCCATATAGTTCTTAATTAATATAATTAATATAAGCCTCTGTGTGTTCATTTGGGTCTGAGTGGCTGCAGGACTGCAAGGATGTGGGAGCTGGGTGAGCACAGGAAAACTTTTAGTTACATTTCTGTTCTTATATGAGCTTCTCTTTTCTTCTTCCCATATGGCAATCTGATGATAAACATAGTCACACTGTAGTTTTGTGCCCAAATAACTAACATATTTGGGGCACACATGGCCCATTTACTTCCTAAAACAAGTGTCTTTTTTTGTGGTCACCTGCTACACTACTATCACAGTGAGTTGAATATTGAATAGTGACAGTTTCTGAAGACAGTATTCAATGCACAGGGTGGAGTAGAGATAGAGCCTGGTACTTGGAACACTAGTCTAACCAAGGAAATTATCACCACAACTGTATGACAATCTAGTCTCTCCTGAATAGTATAAACACCTTCCAAAGACAAGAAAATTGAAACCCATTCAGATACAAGAGCTGCGCAGAGCATCCAACTGATAGAATTAGAAAAGGAACTGTTCATGCCATAGTGTAGTTAAAATACTGAACGCACAGAACAAAGAAACTATATTGAAAGCTGCAAGAGAGAAATACCAAGTCACATTTAAAGGCAGGCCTATCAGAATAACTACTGGATTCTCAGTCAAAACCTTTAAAGTAAGATGGTCTTCTAATGATCTATTTCAAATTCTGAAAGACCACAATTGCCAAACCAATTTAATATACCCAGCAAAACTATCCATCATAATTAAAGGTGAAAGAAAAACTTAAAATAATAAATGCAGGCTAAAGGATTTATGACTACCAAGCAAGCCCCACAGAAAGAAGACACTGGAGAGAATATTTTTGACAGAAAAGAAAGATTATTTGGACCTAAGAAGCTATAGGAGGAAAAAAACCAAAGACACTACAGCACTTGTTATAGAAAAGAGGACTAAGGAATCTCCAAACACTACAAAATTAGCAGAATGACAGGGACATACATACATACACACACACACACACACAACACACACACAAACAAATGCTAACTACAATTTAGGGAAAGTGGAACCCTTATTCCCTGTTGATGAGAGTGCAAATTTATGAAATCATAATGAAAATCAGGGTAGAGAAGCCTAACATAGCTAAACCTAGATCTGCCATATGACCAAGGTTACCACTGGCATATATCCAGAAGACTTTATATCCTACTATAGAGATGATGTATGGATAGCTTGTCTAGGTTTATTGTATGAGCTATTCACAATAAATAGGAAATGGAACCAACCTAAATGTCTATCAATTGATTAATAGACAACAAAAATATGACACATAATACACAATGGAATTTCATTTGACTGTAAAGAAAAATTAAATTATGAAATTTTCAAGTAAATGGATGGAACTGGAAAAATTATACAAAGCAAGGCAACTAAGACTTACATAGAAAAATGCTGTTTGTTCTTTCTCATATGTGAATACTAGCTCTGAATCTTAGATTTAAGGGTTTTCTGTAAAAACCAGAAAGCTAGAAAAGGAGCCACTAGAGAGGAGGGTGTAAGAAAGACTTTATGGGAGGGTGGAAGGTAGGAATACAAGTGGCATGGAGTTGGAAAGAGGAATAGTGGGGTGAGAAGGTGTAAGTGGAGAGTGGAAAGGGGAAAGCACAGAGGAGGGTTGGGGAAGGATACTAACATTCAGGAAGTTTGAAAAAGCTGTATATAAACCTGCTAACTATTATTAATTTTTTAAACTAGTACATTTAAAAAGAGTTTGCTTGTAGGTTCCATGTTCCAGAGGACCCCACCACACACACATACACACATAAACAATGCAGGCTATTGTTCTTGTTATTGCTTACCCACCATAACTTGATGAGAAGACCCCATTGTAGAAGACCCCACACACTTTGCTCACAAGATGTGCAGAAATAAAACTGGAACTGACTTAGAAGCTGCTTCTCAAATGGCAGTTTTCATGGCTCTGGAAGGTATTCCACAGTATCTCAGAGCTAAAAGTCATCAACAGTCTTACCCTACTATGAACATTATGAACTACATTAATAACTAGTGTTGTCAAGATATGTCCATTGATGCAATATTGGCTTGAATTTTATAGTATCAGCTAACCACTTTTAAAAATTGGATTTTTCCACAGGAAGGAATACATGCATGATATTGTAAACCCAACCAAGAACCCAGGGCTAGGGAGTTCATATAGCCCCTGCTACTATTGCTTTTCTAAATGAACATGATATCAAAATACAGTGTAAACACTTGTCTTTATGCTTATAGACTACTGCAGACACCAGTCCTTGTCAGAGAATCTTCTCTTGGCAGTGGGCAGTGGTTAACCCACAATCTGACAAAGTGTAGCAACTAAGTGACTATGGAATGCTCAGCCTTAATTGGGGCATCTGTATCACATGACCTTCTCAAGACTCGAGGAAAATCACAGAAGAAAGGGGAAAAGATTGTAGGAGTCAGAGTCGGAGAGGACTTTTGTGACATAGCATCTCCTGGATATAACAAGCACTCATGAACCCAGAGCAGCTGTGATTACCTGTACACAACCTCAAAAAGAGTGTGGCTGCCAACACATTATGATGGAAGGGAAGAGTTAATGAGGACCAGCTCTCCCTAAGGGTCAATCAGTGGTGGCTCAAGGAAGGGGTGTCGCTTTCTTCAGTGACAGACAAGTTGCCCACTCTCCAGTAGATGACCTCCCAGTCTTGCTCATGCAGACAACCCTGTTTGTACTCTATTGGTTACACACACAGTAACACGAGGAGTAGTAAAGAAGGATTTCTGTGGGAGAAAGAGGATGATGAGACAGGATGCTAGGGAGAGAAAAGCACTAAAATTCATCATATCCATGTATGAAATTATCAAATAATAAAAACCTAAACAATATTTTTAAAAAAGAAAAAAATAAGGGGAAGCAATTTTGGGAAGACATGTCTCTAATCTTGAGCTAACGGCTCATTCCCAACTCAACTCTCCAGAAATGTTGCTGGTGTCAGAGACTCCAGGCAAGTTTCTGTGTGTTTTTGAGAGTGCCTTCAACATGGCATATGAAAGATGCTTGTGATAGAAGACCCCTGTGGTTTTCATTTCGGACTTGACTTAATTAAAAGCAATCACACTGACAAAAGAGTGGGGTAGGGAGTCTGCTCCTCCCAAATTTTCTATTGTGTGGCCAATTTCATGTCAGATTTCTCAAAGGCTTTAAAAATATAAGACTGTGGAGAAAACATTTAATATAGTAGTGGCAGCACGGATCAAGCATAAAGAGTAAATCAAGCATGAAGAGGTATGGCATTGTAAGGTTGCAAGTTTTTTTTTCTTTTAGCTTTAGACACAATAGCCCAGTGGTATGGAGTTGGCCATTCCATGCAAGAGCACAATCACCAAGAAAAGGCTTTCAGGAGACGCAATAGCCCAGTGGTATGGAGTTGGCCATTCCATGCAAGAGCACAATCACTAAGAAAAGGCTTTCAGGAGACACACACCAGAGGGTGCAGAGCAGCTCTCATTCTCTAGTCAGTTCCTTTTGGTTCAACACAAAGAGAATTTAAGAAATAGTGCCGGCATCCTCTGCCTTCACGGAACCAGGAACCTATCACATCATGTGGTACCAAACAGATCCCAAAGCATTTCTCCAACTCAGTTCATGTACTTCCTCCATAGAGCATCCCTTTGTGTTGAAGCACTATAGACCCCAGCTAACGCTCCAATAATGGCATTTTATTTAGAAATGACAGCCCCAGTGATTTCTCAGCTCCATTGCATATTAGAGTTACTGTTGGAAATGCATTAAAAATTGATGCTGAACAAATCTATGAGGAACCACAGTTTTTCTTCCTATTGTGCATGTGTGTATGATGAGATAGAGTCTAGGGGAAGTGGGGAGCTATGCATGTACCATGGTGCTCACGTGGAGGTCAGAGGACAGCTTCTTTGGTTATGAAACTTAGCTTTAATGCCTGAACCCTCTCTCCAGCCCAAGAGAACAACTTTTGGCAGTCACTTCTCTCTTTCGCTTGCTAAGGCCAGGGTCTCTTGTTTTCTTTCACGCTGTGTATCCCAGGCTCCCTGGCCACTGAGCTTCTGCAGATTCTAACATCTGTGTCCTATTTCACCATAGGATTGCTGGGATCAGACTTTCACACCATCATATTTCACTTTAACCTTATTTTTATTTAGTTGAGGATTTCATACACAAGTATACTACATTTGCATTATTTCTCCTCCTCCCTCCCCACCTCCAACTTCTCCCATATCACCCAACCACCCTCTTGAATTCATGAACTCTTCTATAATTATTTCTGGGTACACACACACACACACACACACACACACACACACACACACACAAGACCTATTGAGTTCAATTAGTGTTGTCTTTATTTATGTATGTTTAGGCCTGACTACTTAGGATTGAGGTCTGGTCCCTAAAAACAAAAAGCAAAACCCTGGTTCTCCGTCCCTCAGCAGTTGCGGATTGCCTGTCTGTAGCTTTTCATCTAAGGGTGAGGCCTTGTGAAATTTTCCTGTTTCCATGTTGGTGTATTGAGTGGTGTGGTCTTTGTGGGTCTTGTGCCTGCAACCACAATGTTGAGACTTCATGGGTGCAACTTGCCTGTTGTGCAGAAGACACTACCATGTGTTAACTAACCTAGTCCTCAGACTCATACCATCTTTCCATATAAGGCTAAAGATGTCACTTACGGGGCAAAACACCCAAGGTCACTTATCCTTTGCATTTTGGCCAGTTGTGTATATCTTTAATAGTCTCTCTACTACAAAAAGAAGCTCCTTTGTTGAGATGAGAAAACTTCACTATAGGTCTAAGACAGAGACGCCTGTATTTGTGTATTTAGGAATATATGCATACATTTATACATATATGTATGCAACAATTAATGAAAAAAGAAGCCACAGATTTGAAAGAGAGCAAGAAGAAGTACTTAGGAGAGTTTGGAGGGTTGAAAGGGAAGGGAGAAATAATGCAATTATAACATAATCTCAAAAACTAAAAAAATAATTTTTAAAGGCATTTAGAAACTATATTACCTTATTTATATGGTAGCAATAGGTTTTTGTTCTCCTATAGGACCTATGTCCTCTCCAGTCATCATTCTTGGGTAGGTTTACAGTACCAGGCATGAGTTTCCTCCAATAGAGCAAGCACTAAGTCCAGTTGGATAGCTGTTGTTTGCTCCCAGATACATGTGTCACTATTATGCTCCTGGGGATGTATTACTGGTACTGAAGCTGCTGTGGTTCTCAGGCTTTGTAGTTGGGAAGGACCATTCATAGCTTTGCATCATTGACAGCTTGCACAGCACCTCTCCACACTATGAAAGCTAACTTTCAGCTAGGATGCTTCCAGGAAAGTACCCATTTGGTTTCTCCAAATCTTGTGACCCAAGAGTATAGTGTCTTCACTATAGGGTCTTACCTTCATGTTCTGGATGGCAACCAAGAGCAATGGCAATAGCCTATATGATTTGGGGGGCTTTTTTGGGGTCTGCATTATATCATTCATTGTAATATTTCTCAGTTACAACCAAATACCTGTGAACATTATATTTTTTTCTTTTACAACTTAGTAGAAGTCCATTATGTAGATGTACCACATTTTCATTATCCATTTATGAGTTGATAAACATCCAGGCTGCTTCCATATCCCAGCTATTCTGAATAGAATGACAATGAACATGGCTGAGTAGGTATCTCTGATATATGTTTTTGACATCTTTGTCAAGTATCAGAAGGCTGTAAGTACATGTACTCATGTTGAGGTCTTCTATTTCTTTCCCATTAGTCTACAAATTTGTTTTGTGTCAGTATCACACTGCTTTTATTACTATAGTTTTATAATATATCATGACATCTGGAATGTTTATCCCACCAGCATTGTTCTGTTTGTGTAGAATTGCTTTGGCTATCTGGGGTCTTTTTGGTTTCTGTGTGAATTTGAGGATACCTTTTTCTATTTCTGTGAAGAATATTGTGGAAAATTTGATTGGCATTGCATTGCATCTCTAAATTGTTTTTGGCAGGATGTTCATTTTGCAATATTAATTCTATTGATTCGTGAGTATGGGAGGTCTTTCCATTTTTTTAAAGAAGTCTTTCTCAATTTCCTTCTTCAGAGATTAAAGTTTTCATGGTAGAGGTCTTTCACCTCCTTCCTTATTTTTAATCCTAAATATTTTTTTTCTGTGGGGCTATTGTGAATGAGGGTGTGTTTATGATCTCATTCTCAGTGTGTCTTGGTGGTGTACAACAGTCTATTGGGTTTTGTATGCTGATTTTGTATCCTACCACATTTCTGAAATTATTGATCTTTCCGAGAAATTTTTCTGGTGGAATTTTTGAGATCTCATACATAAAATAGCATATAATCTTCAAATAGGGATTTAACTTCCTTTCCTATTTGTATCCCTTTAATATCCTTCTCTTGCCATATTGTCCCACCCAGCGCTTCAAGCACTATGTTGAGAAGGAATGAAGAGAGTGGATAGTCCCAACTCATTCCTGATTTTAATGGGTTTTCTTTGACTTTCTCCCCATTTAAGATACTGTTGGCTGTAGATTTGTCTTATATAGATTTTTTATGTTGAGGTATGTCCTGCTCTCTTAGGACTTAAATTATAAACTCATATTGGATTTTGTCAAAGGCTTTTTCTACATCTATTGAAATGACCATGTAATTTTTTTTCTTTAAGCCCATTTGAGGATTGGGGTGAGTGCTGGCAGGGTAGGGTTAAGAGGCTCACACTCACCAGGCTGAGGAGGACCAGAGTACAAGATACGCTGGTCACATTGGGTCTGTGGGATGGATGCAATGTGGGAATTGATGGGGTAAAGTCTGGAGGAGGCATCTGGCTTTTTGAGAAACCATAATTCAATTAGCTTAGGATAAACCATATGAAAAAATATCTTTCACATAATGTTTATTCTACAACTGGAGTGAAGGACCATTGCAATAACAATTTAAGCCCCAGCCTTTGTATAATTTTTCTGCTTCAAAATATTTGTGGATTATCATGCACCTTCATCCTTCACTATGACTCACTTTGGCATGGAGTCATGAGACAGAATCTTGAGTTCGGTGAAGGAACAGAGAGACAGCAGAGAAAAGCATCTGTTACTTGTGTAGATTCCACACCCAGAGTAATACTGACTATTCAAAGGCCCGTGCTGCAGGGGCACTGAGAATCGCCATCTGAACACGGTGACATTCTCTGCTGGTTTCCTCCTGTGCAATTATGCTATTGTCAACATTCTCCTAATAACAACCCCGGTCGGGGGAGGAAAAGAGTCATGGAGGAACTGGTGATGATGGGTGCTGGATGTCTGACTGTCTTACTAGTGACTAGAAGGTTAATAATACAGCATGGATAGGAAAGGCTGGCGGGTCTGGGCTTAAAGTACAAACAACAAACAAACCAGATGTTACTCCCTCCCCAGGGTTGTCTGTGTTCAGCCATGTTCTTGAGTATGGAGCTATTTCATTAACAGAATGGCCTTTGCAAGAACTCTCTAGATGAACTATAAAAACCTTAGAACTAAAACATTAAAGCATTCATTGTGAACTAATGGTTTTCAATGCATTCCCATGGGTCAAGTAACAGCCAAACTGTAAACTGTGGAACTTGAGACACAAGATGGGGTCACCATGACATTGTGTATCATTAAACTGATGACCTTCTGCATGTCTCTTGGTAGCTGGGTGCCTACCTCCAGCCACATCCAATCTCCTCTGTTCCTGAGAGCCCACCCAGTTCCAGGGCTAAGAATGACCCTGCTTCAGCTGTTCCTCCAACTAGCATTTTTCTTCCAGGAAATCGCCTTCTGGCAATCCTGGTCTCTTTATGCTAGTTGAAAGCTGAAAATATAAGAGGATATATAACTAAAAATTCATCCTCCAAAATTCATATATAATTGTCCTCTAACACGAGAAGCTGGCCTTGTTCCACATTAGTCAAAGATACTTTTTTGTGTTAATCCACCTTTGACTAATTTCACAAATATTTGAAAAAACAAAACAAAACAAATGAGAATTGTGCTGGATACAGATCATGTTCAGTGCTTTAAGAAATCTAAAGACCCATGAGTGACATGTACCTTTAGATACATTTCTAAGCTCCTCTGATTTATGAAAATATTTGTCGTTTACTCCCCCACACACTTTCTCTGCAAATACTTAATTCTCATAGATAAGATTTTGTTGAAAACGATGAAATATTGCATCGCCAAGCTGTAATTTATAGTTTTGATGTCAAGAAGGTATTTGAGCATTATTATCACCTTCAAAGAGAAGAAGAGCCTGTGGTGAGTGAAAATGTACCTGTGGCAAAGGAGGGCTCTCTGTGAAAGGCCATCTGGGCTTTCCTCTGGATAACCTTCATTCCTGCTTCAGAAACACAATTTAATGCTTATACAAATGATTATGGACGGAGATTCATATATATCTTTGAAACTATGTTCCTAGCCCTTCCAAAACCGCACCCTCCTTAATCTTTTATTTACTTACTTAAATATTATTGTGGACTGGAGAGAGAGAGAGAGAGAGAGAGAGAGAGAGAGAGAGAGAGAGAAAGACAGAGACACAGAGACACAGAGAGAGACAGAGACACAGAGAGACACAGAGAGAGAGACACAGAGACAGAGAGAGACAGAGAGACAGAGAGAGACAGAGAGACAGAGAGAGAGAGACAGAGAGAGACACAGAGAGAGACACAGAGAGAGACACACAGAGAGAGAGAGACAGAGAGAGAGCTCTCAGTTGGTGAAAGTGCTTGCCTTGTGTGCAGAAGACTGGATTAGCTCCCTGTTTTATGTTTAAAAAACACTCTTGCAATTCCATCTGTGGGGAGGCAGTGACAGGCAGATCCCTGGAGCCAGCCCAGCCTATGGGTGAGCTCCAATCTATTAAAAGACTCTGCCTAAAACAGAGGAATGACACCCGGTCTTTTGACCTTCACATACCTGTATACACGTGTACACTGACACACACATGGACATACACTCATACACACAACTGTTGTTGGTCCTGGGTCAGTGCCAGAATTGTTTCCCTTATGTTTTTCTCTTAAATTGTTGACACATCATCTTTGTTGCAGGAAATGTTCCTCTTTTTGTACAATTTTAACATCATTGACTCTTATTTTTGCATATTGTTCACACTCATTTATGCAAATGGCTCTGCGTTTTGTTTTATAGATTCTTTACTCTTTCTTGTGTCCCATTCCCCCAACCTCACTAAATACTGTGCATTTAAGATCAACGCCAGCTTCATGCCTGGTATTCTTTTCCAAATAGCTAGAAATAGGATGGTTGAACTTTCGGGCTCCTTCTCTTCCGCCTGATGGAGTCCACTGACTCCCAGTTTTTCTCAAAATTGTGTAGGTCTGAGGAGAATGAGCATGCAACTGGCCTGAGTAACTAGCACCCTAGCACAAGTGTTCTGGCTTTTGCTTTCAAGGACTCTCACTAGTCCTGAAAAAGATTTGGAACAATCTCTTAATTGCATCCAACTATACCTTGGATCTAGGGCACTTCTTCACATGTTACTATGATAAAGAACAATTGAGTATCCAACGTACTCACCTTCACCTTAGGGCTTGTAGTCTAACCATTTGAACTTGTTAGTATGTGGCAACGCCAGTTTGGCAAAAAACGCTATGGTCCTCAGGACTGCATGAAGCAATGCACATCTAACTGCATAATAGTTAGTAATGGGCATCTACTAGGTACTGATTTTCCTTTCTCATCAGTGAAAATCCAGTGTTTTACCACCACAAACTGTACAATGAGCATCTATCCACTTGTCCCTTAGGAACTGTTTTGGAGTCAAATTGCTAAGTCACAGGGAAAAATACATATATGTAATTTGCCTGCATTGTTTCATGAAAATTTGCCCCCATACCCAAAGCTGAGTGACCTGGGATGAATCAAGTGACTCATGCTGAACAAATTTGTCTCCATCTGGAAAGAGAGCTCATCCAGCCATCTGACATGGGAACTGAAGTTGTAAGAGCTGTGCTGGTAGCCTGCCTGTTTCTGTCATCTCTGCTTAGAGCGGCAGAGAGAGTGGGCTTCTTATCACGGCTTGAACGTGAAATGGCCCCTGGAGTTTGCATTTTAAGCCCTTGGTTCAAAGGTGGTGGCACAATTTTGGGAGACTGTGCAGCCTGGGTGGTGACAGTGAGTCACTGGGGTTACGCTCCAGCCCTGCTTACTTCCTGTTCTCTCAGCTATCACCCCCACACCCCCACTGTCACAGACTGAGCTGTCGTCTCCAGTTACCACCGTGCCCTCTCCACTGTGGTGCACTGCAGGTCTGGAACCGTGAGCCAACATGAAGCCTCCTCCGGTTCAGTTACTTCTGTCAGGTGTTCTGTGGAAGCAAGGAGAAAAACAGCCCACATAGCCCGAGGGGAGAGACTGCAACCTCCACTGAGAGACAGAGAGAAGAAACTGCCACAGACGAGCTGTCCTGGTTCCTTCATCCTAGGGTTTGAGTTCCATCTTTACTGACTTATTTCTTGCTATTAATTCTACAAGATATTCTTATATAGCCACACCCCAAATCAAGATGTAGTGAATTTCTTTGAGCTGTGATCAAAAATCCTTTTAACATAAAAGCAACGACTCCTAAAAATCAATACCGCAGACCCCAACACGATCTGAATGTTCTTGGAAGTTTTAATGCAACTTACGTCTTAGAAATTGTTTTGAGGCAATTATTTTCGTTTTGACTGAAAACCAATTGTTATTCATTGCTTTTCTCATGAGAGATGAGACTCTTTTCATGTATGTGATAGATACCACTACCCATAAAAAGACATTAAATAACATCCAGCTTGTACGAAGATAATTCTTTCACTGTGTGACTTTCAAAGAGTCTGGCAGGCATCATGTAGGAATAGAACAACCACCATTGTCCTATTTAAGTGTCTTCTTTATTACTTTATACTACTCTTCTGTCAACTAACTCTTCATTTGAGTGCCTTTCCCTGTGTTTGAATGGTGTATGTTCAGAGTAGGGTATCATGGGTTTTTCCATACTGTCGTTTTATAAGGCTAGTTTCAAAATAGCTTGGTCCTCTTGTGGGATTCCTAACAGCAAGAACAGGGGCTGTCTCCAACTCTTTTACTGGCTTTTGGGACCCTACTCCTCATACTGGGCTGCCTTGCCTAGCTTCAATACATGGGGAGGTGCTTAGTCTTACTGCAACTTGGTATGCCGTTTTTTATTGATACTCATGGGAGACCTGCCCTTTCCTAAACAGAAATGGAGGAGGAGTGGATTGGGGGAGGGATGGGAACAGAGGGGGGTTGGGGAGAAGGGACTGGGAGGAGGTGTGGGAGGGGAAACTACAGCAAGGCTGTAAAACAAACAAACAAACAAACATCAAAAAGAATGTCTCACTGAGTTCTGGAGTAAAATGCAGTGTTGGGTCAAAAACATGGGAGTCTGTGGGTTGAACACTACTGAAATGCGTTCCTTTGGGGCTGAGGGGGTGGTTCAATTATAAAGTACTTACTGTAAAAGTATGAGGATCCCAGAACCCAAGTGAAAAGCCTGTGGTAGTCATGCATCTATAATCCCAGTTACAGAGACAGATGGATTCCCAGGGTTTGCTGGCCACCTCATCTAGCTGAGAGGACATGCTTCAGGTCAGTAAGAAATTCTGTCTCATGGGAATAATACAAAGAGTAACAGAGCAGGTTGTCTGGCTTCCTCATCTGGCCTTAGCACTCAGGTGCA